>NC_073693.1:343776981-343922614 GCF_029784155.1 Uranotaenia lowii
GGATACATTCAGATGGCGTATCCCGTATGAAAAATGTGAAAAACGGAAACCTTGAATAGCGCTTTCTGGAAAACAGCTGTGAAATCATCGAATTATCTAACCATGAGTGCCTTTTATGTCCATAGGTTTCGAAAAGAAAATGATTTCTAAACTTCTTCCTGATTCACTTACAAAGATCAACAGGAAAACAAAAAGTTTAAGAAAATGCTACTCAGATCCGTATACAAAATGGTTTGTTGCCAGTAAATTTATTGTCCGTTATCGTTAGTGAGTTGACATTATTTAATAAAAGTGTGTAGCAGTAGATACTCAAACTTTAAAAAAAACTATCATAGATTGAACGGGGAAGCAATTTTAAGCACCAATCTTCCAAAGTGCGTACAGCGTATGGACAGTGTGAATTTATGACGCAAGTGATAAATCGGCCTGACACGTAAATAATTGCCATAATTTTGTTCAATAATCCAGATCCAAATCAATTTTAAATTATGTCAAACGGTAATGGTCTAATGACTAGATTTGAAACCAGGGCCTGTGTAAGCCATCTACGGATTTTTTATGTAATATGCCAACTAATTGAAAATGAAAACTCTTATGAGAGCTGTTAATTTAAAAAAATGATTTGTTATTTATTTGATAACACTATTACCAACTAAAATTTTCAATTTAACTAGAATAAAAGATAGATAATATTTCTATTTCTTCGTTGATAGCTTGGTATGTGTTTCATCGAAAGCCGGATAAATATTTCCATCATAATAATTGGAAAGATTTCAGACTTAAGCCAAAATTAAAAAAAAAAACAGAAATAGTTAATTCAAATTCTATGGAGATACGAGTATAAAAGTTCAAGAGTATAATCCTCATATTTATTCATAAACAAAAGAATCATTTTCATGTGATGTGTTGAAATTAAAAAAATGTGATGGAGATTTTAAATTTTATATCAAATATTGGAAACAGAAAAAAATGTCAAATAGTTATTCTAAATGTGACAAAAAATAAATTTGAAAACATAGAATCAGAATGTAGATTAAATGTTCAAAACACATAATCAGAAATCATTAAAAAAATCATGTGAATTTAAAAGTTTAAACAAAGATCTCGTGTTCCCAAAATTTAGAACAAACAACACAAGACTTGAAAATGTCAACAAATTGGATTTCTATTTGCATTGAAAGCAATTTGAAAATTATTAATTGGAAAATGATATGCTGAATTCAGGATATTTACTTCATTAAGAAAAATTTTAAAATAAAAGTACATCAGAATCAATAGTGGAAAACTGCAGTTGAAAATGTTTCAACTTGAATTTTTAATCTAAGATAGAAATTGGAATGAAAATTCAATAATGAATCTCAGTATGGCCGATTGCATCAATTTGAGCAACTGAAGAATAATTTTTAATTGATTTTCGCATATTTCAATATTGATCAAAAAGCCTATAATTATTTTGCCTTATTCATACTCATACTTATGCTGATACAGTGAGCGAAATAAGAATAGCACCACTATGTGTTTTGCTTGTTAAAATATGAATGATTGAAAATTACGAAAATTTTCTTCCACAGTTTGTTCTGAATTGCTTAACGGATAAATCAAGCATAAGTTTACTGTTTTTGGACGTAGCAATTGGCGTTGAGGACCAAAAATGTGAAAAAAGGGTGCGAAATAAGAATAGCACCACTTGGGTTTTTCAACAAAAACAAGATTATTTTTAAAAATTTACTGTGTAAAAGTGAATAATAATTCTTCTACGAATTATTTGAATAGATAACTGCATTTTAAGGAGTTTTCCAGAATTCCAAAGGTTTTCAAAGGTATTAAAAGGGGGTTTTAAGAGATGCTCCTTTAGCGTTCAGGAATTTGATATTTTAGCTATAAAACTTTATCAAACTGCTTTATTTCTTCATTAACATTGATAAGTATGGTATGATGCAAAATGATGAAACATAAATTTGAGGCTAAGTTTAAATCCAAAAAGCAGGTTGGAATTCAAAAATACTAATGTTTTTTAATAGTCAAACACTATTTCTCTAGTTTCAAGTCATAGATGGCAGCACTTTCTTGCCATTTAACCAAATTCATGCCCATTTTTGAATATCCGGGATTAATTAAGGAGTGCTGGATGATTTTGGTCAAGAAATAAATACATGTACCTTGTGAGTGCTTTGGAAATTCTAAGATCACTAAATCCAAAAAAAACAAGAATGGCATAAAGGTCACTAAAAGTGAATTTTTTGGACCGATTATCAGAATAAAGTTATACTTTGTGATGGAACTTAATGGACCAGACGGCTAGCAGTATTCTTGGTAGTATTTGCAATTGAATCGGAAGTTGAGATGAGCAGTAATTTTGGCGGTTGTACATTTTTGTGCTGGTGATTCTTTTGCAAATCCGGAAAAGCTTTCTGCGGCGTAAACTTCCACAAAACTGTGATGCGAAAATACCTCAAAATGATGAATATGGGCCTAAATAAACCTGGAAAATCAATATTGAGACTAAATTTGGTTTTAACTGCAAGATAGTGCTGCCATCTACGACTTGAAACTGGAAAAAAGTGTGGTTTACTTAACAAAATCAAAGTTTTTATTTCCAACCTATTTTTTCTGATTCAAAGTTAATCCCGAATGTTTGCTTCATCATTTCACGTCATTTTAATTAAGAAAGTAAGTAGTTTGGAAAAGAATTTCAGCTCAAATATCAAATTCCTTAACGCTAGATGAGCATCTCTTAAAACCCCCTTTTAATACCTTTGAAAACCTTTGGAATTCGGGAAAACTTCTTAAAATGCAGCTATCTATTCAAATAATTCGTAGAAGCATTATTATTCACTTTTACACAGTAAATTTTGAAAAATAATCTTGTTTTTGATGAAAAACTCAAGTGGTGCTATTCTTATTTCGCACCCTTTTTTTCACATTTTTGGTCCTCAACGCCAATTGCTACGTCCAAAAAAAGTAAACTTATGCTTGATTTATCCGTTAAGCAATTCAGAACAAACTGTGGAAGAAAATTTTCGTAATTTTCAATCATTTACATTTTTACAAGCAAAACACATAGTGGTGCTATTCTTATTTCGCTCACTGTAGAGTGAACATTCTAGATTGCCCAATTTTTATCAATTTTATTATTTTTAATGCCTGAATTCTGCCCCGATTTTTCCAGAATTTGTTTTCAAAAAATTCCAAATCATATTCTCATATTTTATCAAGTTTTGTAAAAAAATGGTCCTGATTTGCTCAGCCTTCATAATTGCAGGAAAAATTCTGCAATACTCATCATAGGGGATTCCTTTGGATTACATTTGAGCGAAATTACTCGACATATTATTTCAGCTGTTATATTTTACGTTTTAATTCCGATTTTTTTAATTTCTATTCCCATTCTTAGTATCTAGTGCTTGGTATGGTTAATATAAAGTAATGTTATTTTTTTTACTAGGGGCCCCCATTGCCCCCCCCCCCTTTTATATGGTCTAGTCTGAAACACATTGCGATGAGCAATATTTCTGCAAAATAAAGTATAAATCATTTGTCCAGAAACTTTTCAAAGCATTACCTTCAAGGCATTTTTTTTCAATAAAATCAATAAGTTCACTTTTGTTTGATCGAAAAACTAATTCGGAACGGCGATGATTTGAAAATTATACAATGGTAGTAAATAATGGCATTTCAGTGTTTATGTCTTCAGCATATCTTTTATAAAACAACTTACGATAAATTTAATAAGTAAGTAAGTAAGTAAGTAAGTAAGTAAGTAAGTAAGTAAGTAAGTAAGTAAGTAAGTAAGTAAGTAAGTAAGTAAGTAAGTAAGTAAGTAAGTAAGTAAGTAAGGAAGTAAGTAAGTAAGGAAGTAAGTAAGTAAGTAAGTAAGTAAGTAAGTAAGTAAGTTAGTAAGTAAGTAAGTATGTTAGTGAGTAAGTAAGTACTTCAAGTTTAGTTTTTGTTAGAATTTTCTGCTTTTTTAATCACCTTTTAGGAAATAATTTTGGGTTTTTCAACTTATATAGTTTAACCCAACGGCCACGCCTGTTTTCGATAATCTCAGTTGATTTCGGGTGCCAGAAGGGCAACTTATATGGTTGTTCTTTGAATTTTTAACTGTTTTGTCTTGTTTGTCAACCTTGTGAGCTGGTTTTGAGTTTTTAAAAGTCTTTTTGAAATTCTTTGAATAATGATTTAGATTTCCAAGCCTTTTAGATAATTTCAAATATTTTCCCTTTCCGTAGATTTTGTATCAAATTCCATGGGTCCACGATTTCCGATTTTACCTATTCTTGGTTCAGCCTTTCAAACTATGCTATTAGCATATTAAATTTAATTAGCATATTGAACTTTATGAAAGACGATTGTGGCCTTTTTACGAGAATTTTTCTACATTTCTTTTTTTTTGTAAAGTTTGGTTTGCATCCATTTTGAACAATTAACAGAATAAAAGTTTTTAAAATCATTCAAAATTTGGAGTTAGAGTGCAGATTCAATTTTAAATTTTGAAAAATTATGAATTAACTTGCAACATAAGAAATCAAAACATAGATGCACCACACCACACCAAATTATGAATCATTTATTAATATTTGATCAACGGCTCGTAAGGCAAGCGTTTAACTGATTTTTTTTGGACCAATATTTGGGATCACAACTTTTAAATGCATACTCTGGCATTTCATCACTATTTAAAAATGCATTTTTGGTTATTACTGGACTTTTTTCTCGATTTGATCACTTTTCAAAAATACGTTCCCTGGCCTTTCTAAGCTTTATTTGTTTTGCGATTTGGACCTGAATTTTGCTCAAATTTTGGCATCACTTTTGTAGTGCATTTTCTGCCCTTTCTAAACGTTTTTTTTCGATTGGTATCGAAATTTGGGATGCATTTTTTTTAATACGTTTGAATACTTTTAAAATTCTAAACGAAACCCCAACTAAGATGCAATATAGAGCACACTTTTGTCCTGATTTCAGAACATTTAAAATTTTAAGATTTCAAATCTAGGGCAATCAACATGTCCGTATTCATATTTGGAATTTCAAATGCTTCGATACATAAACGACTCTCACGCGTAATAAAACTATTTTAACTAACCCTGAGGGAAACCGCTAGCATTCCACATGATTTCGTGAAACTCCCCGGAAGGTCGTCTTGCGTAATTCGCGTTGCTGCGGCGCGGTGTGGCACTGGCTGTGCAAATCCGTTAGTTTTAGTTTTATTTGGGTTCAATTTTTTTTGTGTTGCTATTCACTCACTGACCAATAATTTTCACAACCATACACTACTCTTCGCGGAATGCAGCACGTGTTAATTATGAATCTTGCGCGCCGGAGCAACGTGAGCAACGTCTCGATTTACTTACGTATGGGTCCGTCCATTCGTTGAGTAAACATTAGTCAGTCCTTTTCAGACGTTCGCTCGCTCGCTGTTGGGTTGTTTTGGTGGGAACAAAAAATCCGACAACCTGCTTTGGCCGGTCCAAATTTGCATAATTGGTTTTAGCGCATCCGTTTTCGTTGGCTGAGCAATAAAGTCTGGCACCTCACCATATCGTGTCATAACGTACATATCTTGCATGAGTGTGCTTGGTAGATTTTTGTAAAATCAATTTCCTCCATTATTGGTGGTCGTCCCCGTTTCTCGATGAGCTCTATCGGCAATTAATTGATCGCATATTGTACCAACATCATGACAGTTTTGTTTGTTTGTGGTTCGTTTAAACGTCGTACAGCTACAGGAAATAAGCTGAGCCACTAATTAAAAAAAACTAAACGACGATGATTTATTAAGCTCCGGCCCCCATTCGATGGTGCTCTCGGCTGCGAAAGTTCAGCCGCATTGCATTGGCAATGGGTGCTTGAACGGTATTTTGTTTTTGTTTTCAAACTGTGTTGGGTTAAGTTGAGAGCTTTCGAAGGTCAGCTCCAACTTGACAGCTGCAACATTTAAACGGTATTTTCGTGGCAGTTGTTGTATTCGTGTATCTTCGAATTGAGGCAGGTATGATGATGGCCTGTCAGTCATACACGAATAGTGCGCAATAGTTGAGCGTCGTCGTTTGAATAACTGTCATAATTAAGTACTGCATTTATTGCGCGAGCGCTCGGCACTTGGTTTGTGTCCAACCCAAACAGAAATTGAGCTTTGGAAACATTTCATCTACAAATTTTGTAAATCTTTAAAAACAAAAATTGGCAAGCAGCAAAGGAAAAGGTTGAACAATGACTACTATATTCAATGTTGATTTTTTACATTTTTTCAGACAGATGAATTTAAGCTCAATTGAACTCATTGTTTTTAATTAACGGTAAAAACCTTAAATTTTTTTTCAATGGCGACCGTAAAAAATGACGTAAGTGTTTCTTTTAATAGGACTCAACCCAAGAAAGTCATTTTTCTCATTTCTTTAGCTGAATGAAAATGATCTAAAAAACCTAGCAAAAGGTATTTTTATTCCTGGCCAGCGGCCTTGGCTTAGAGGTTAGAGTACAAGTCTTCTAAGCCAGAGGTCATGAGATCGAATTCTTCTGGAGGTTGGTGGTTTTAGCATTAAAAGTACACTAGCTGCATCTTCTGGAAATTTGTATGCTTGAGTACATAGATGTGGATGGATCTTTCAAGGGAACATAACGTTGCACTTAGAATTTATCATATGTGTGTGCTCATTAAATGCTCAACCAGGCATTATCTGGAAGCACATAGTAAAAAGAAATAACGCAGGGTAGTGCTACAAAAGACGTAACGACTGGTCACAGTGGCCTTTCCCTAACAAAAAGAAATCTTCATGTACTTTTGACATGTAAAAACCCTCATTTTTCCCACATTTTTCTTCCCGTTTTATTTCTAGTAGTTTCAGTTAGACACTTCTGACTGAAACTGCGGTATCTTTATTGATTTTAAATAGATTTCTACAATAATTTAGTAAGGTTGCCAAATTGCTCGGTTTTATAAGGGTTTGACCGAATACTTGATATAAAATTTGGAAAAAGTCCGGTCAAGCTTGTTTGTCCGGATTTCATTGGAAAAGCCCGGATATTGCTTGGGTATATTCTCATTCTCAAATCTACGGTAGCTAGCGTTTTTTGTTTTAAAATTCCAAAGTTTTTCCCAGGTTTTATCTCGGTTGAAAATGATGATTTTCCCGGTATTTGAACATAAAATCATGATAATAAAAAAATCAATGTAAAGCGTTCAAAGTTTCTAACAATTGTTTCCAGAAACTTGTTAACCGATAAGTAATCATGAAAAATCTTTCGACGTATTTTAACACGTAGTCTTTTCGTATCAAATTGGCAGGTTTTAATAAATTTTTGGAAAAAATCCAAAGAAATTGGCATTGTGGTTTAATATGAAAACTTTTAATTTTTCTGGAATTTAATTAGGTTGTAAAAAAAACTGTATAATTTGTATAGAAATATGTAGATAGTACATCGAATCATAATATCAAATCAGCTTGCAGTTTGAGTAGGGATTCGTCTTACAAAACTTGAAATCATCATATAGCAATAAATTTAGTTATTTTATAGGTGCAGTTTTATTTATTTATTTATTTTTTGTAAAAATCCATTGACCTGTTTAAAAAAAATCATTATACAGATCAGTAGTGCCGCAGTCATTTGAACTAAAGATTCGTGAAAATATAGAAAATCGTGAATTAGACAAGGCTGAACTTGAAATCGTTTGAATGAAAGATATTATTTTGTTGTTGTTTTGTTGTTTTTGACACAATTTTTACATAAAACATATATTCCAGCGTAGGCAACTTAAAGCAAAAGTATAACGTAGGAAGAATGAAAAACAAAACACTTGCGTTGTAAGGCTTCGTTCCTCAGGTCAAAATATTTGCTTTTTGCATAAATTTTTTTATGAAACCTGTAAATTGAACACTGAATCATTTGAGGTCGCAAACTAGATAACATGATAGGTTTTTAGATAACACATTAAGGGCCTTAAAAAAAATCTATGCCAAGGAACACCAAAATTCGATGCCATATATATCTATCAAAAACAACGGGTCCAAATTGAACCAATTTGTTTAGTTTTGTCGATTGTAGTTTCATTGTTAAATTCATAACACTTGAGTTCTGCTTGTAAGTGTAGCGGGAGCGAAAAAATGGACATCCTATATCAAGGCCGTAGGAAGAACCGTCTCATGGGGGTTGTTTTGGTAACCGATTTTTTATAACGTTTTTGCTCGAACAAAGCGCCGCCGACCGTGGCCTAGAGGATAGCGTTTAAGTCTTCTAAGCCAGAGGTCGTGAGATCGAGTCTCGGTCACGGCATACATAGTACTCTTTCTGTGGACTGGTGTAAGTAAGATGCTAGCCATTATATCCTTGAAAGATGTACGCTTTAGTCTTAAGTAGAATTTAGATCTCTTCAAAGAAACATGAAGTTTCACTGATATCCTATATGTGTGTGTTCGTTCGTTTTTAAACTCGCGAATTCGGGATTTTTCACTAAAGCAGGAATGGAAAAAATATTAAAAATACATTTTAAGTACTATATGATTATTAATTTTTGAGTTTTTGTATATTCATAGTTTTTCTTTATTTTTATTATAAAGTATTATCACTGACCATACTGACTGGACACTTATTTCGTTTTCTGGATAATTTTTCCAACAGTACGCAATATCGATTCCAGAGTGCGCATCGATCGATTTGAAGAAATGCCTATCCCAGTTAGGAAATGCCACCAACTTAAAAAAAACATGCAATTTCGAAGATAAAATTGGGCTAAACAGGTACAGGGCATTTTTTGTCACATTTTTCAGGTTCGCCATCTGCCGTCGGTATCGCAAACCTACAAAATCTGACAAAAAATTTAGACAGAAAATGGTTGAACTTTTGTTCTAAGTGTCATGTCAGTGTGATCAGTGGTATTATCTTTATCGGGTTAAGAAGAAACTCGTGAAAATATGTCCTTGAATATTAAAATTGCAAGCTAAATTTGTATTTATAATGAAGCCTTTAGTACCAATATAGGGTACTTTCTTTTAATGATGGTAAAATCTTTAAACTTTCTCTTGAGCAATCATGGTTGTTTTATACAGATTTTGTTTTGTATAGTTTGTTTGATTGGAGCCTAGAAAAAGTTTTATTTTAAAACTTATTCTATTTTTTGTTTTATAAAGTTTATTTGACTTAGGCTTAGATTAAGTTTTATTTTAAAAAGCCTTCAATTTCTAAGGAAAAAATGCATGCTCAAATCAAACAATCTAAAAGTCTTAAACTCCTGATCAAATTCCAAGATTTTATTCATCAATTTAAACAATTTAACCAAATTTTCAATAGTAAAAGTAAGAGACTTGATCCAAATTAATTTGAAATTTAGTTTCTGATAAACTGCATTATTTATAATGTTTAACACCAAGAAAAAATGGTTTTTTATTGAACCACACCTGCAAAATAAACTCAAATTCTACTTTATATTTGTGTATTTTGTCTGAATTGTGTATTTTTATTAAATTTTTGTTTTTTTAATTAAATTTACAATCAAAATAATAAGTCTTCGATTTCGTGCGATTTGAATTCCTCAACAAAACAGTCAATTTTTGTCGATTTTTTTTATCTTGATTGTACAACTTATTCATGAGCTAAATATGAATTTTTAATAACAACTTTTAATCTGAATTTTGAACCATAATTAAAAATTGTAATTTCATATCTGTTTCCGGATTCCCAAATTATTTCTGAAATTTACGAAAAAATCAATTGCTGGATCTTATCAGATCAGAATTTTAAATTCGAGTCAAATGATCTATTTTTCTTCATTCATGAATCTTTCATTTAAATTCTGATGTTATGGGTTCAATCTGAATTTATTATGTCTTCATTTTTAATCCGACTTGAAATTCTTAATTAGAATATGAGTTTCGAATGATAAATCTGATTCTAAGTTTTTAATTCTGGATCGCCATTTTGAAACTTTGTAATGTTGAATTCTCAATGTGAGTAAAGTCCTCCGTTATGAGTTTAATCTCATTTAAAATAAACTGAATTTCAATCAACAAGTGACAAAAATTTGAAAAACAGTGGCCAAATTCTGAACTTGGAATTAGTTTTCGAGATTTTGGCATCAGTTCTGAGTCAAGATTGGTACTCTGGCATAACCTTACTCAATCAACTAAATTTAATTAAAAATTAAAAAAAAAACTGAGTTTAAAGTAGGTTGCCTCGCTTGTTTTCTAAACCTTCAAGGGGGGGAGGGGGTTACTTATGCGCCCAAAACTAAATGTATAGAGCAAGTTTCATAAAAATGATCTTGTAAGGTTTTTTGAAAGCCTACACGATTTAAAATCAACTGTTAAATTTTGCTGAGAATTTTTTTTAAATCTTTTTTTCTTGATTTTTGATGAGAAATTCACGCACGCAAAATAATTTAGAAATAATTTCTACGGGATTGTTCACGTAAATTAGGATTTTTTTGCTTCCTACGTGACACAGTGGGGCAGGACCTATGAAAGCTTGGCCAAAACCCCTTTTTGTAAATTTCCAAAATTCATCATAAATTCATGCTTTTCAGAAACTGGACGTTACAGATCTTAAAAATCGTTGTTTCATATAATTTTCTACGTAGATGAAGTTGGGGTTTGATGCTGTTGATTTTTATCCCAAAAACAAAAAAAAAATTTTCAATACTCCACTAAAATTTTATTCGTTGAAGAAATAAAAAAAAATTATCATGGATGTGTTCAGAATAATTTGAAATTCATTTATTTGAGGTTGAAGAATTGAAAATAATCGTTTTTTTTTACGAGTATAAAAGCATACATACGTGCTTTTATTTACAGCTTCCGGCCTAAATTACACATCAAGCTTCCAGACATTCAATTAGCGACATTCAAATTCTTTTCAAGCATCGATGGTATTTTTAGTTTCAAGTAGAAGCACTGTCTCAGAATACTAAATGCAAAGGGAGTTCGTCCAGAAGAACTGTGCTGAAAAAAGGGGTTTTGAAAACATGTTAAAACATTTCAATAAACAAATCCGACAAGAAACCGAAAAATGCGCTAAATGAAGTCAACAAAATGGGATTTTTTTTATTCATAAACTGAGTTTTGAGTTAGAATTTTCAACCCTGCAGCTACACGAAAAACACTGACCATACTGACTGGACACTCGATTTCGTTCGTTGGATAATTTTTCCAACAGTACGCAATATCGATTTCAGAGTGCGCATCTATCGATTTGAAGAAATGCTATCCCAGTTAGGAAAAGCCACCCAACTTTCAAAATAGCAATTCATACGTTAAAATCGGGCTAAACAAGTACATTTTTCCAACAGGGCATTTCCATTGGAAAAATGGTAGGTTCGCCACCTACCGTCGGTATTGCAAACCTGCAAAATTTGACAAAAGAAATAGCCAGAAAATGATCGAATTTTTTATCTAAGTGTCCTGTCAGTGTAATCAGTGCAGAAATTTGGCACAGCCGTAAATTTTTGTAAACAGGAATTACGTCATCGTGAATCGACCCATTCTTGTGAGACGCGTCTGAGATTTTGAAAACTGTTTCTGGTGATTGATTTTTTTTTATCTGGCCTTCAGGTGAAAAAAAAATGAAAATTGGCTTAGGAAACGCAGATTTTTAGACTGTTGTTGCTGATTGTGTGTTTTTATTTGGCCTTCCGGTTGAAAAATACGGAATTGGCTTCGGAAGCGCAGATTTTTAAGGCTGTTTTTGCTGAATGTTTTTGTTTAGATTTGGCCTTCCGGTGGAAAAACACAGAATTGCCTTAGGGAGCGCAGATTTTTAAGACTGTTTCTGCTGATTGTTTGTTTTTATTTGGCCTTCCGGTGGAAAAAGTCAGAACTGGCTAAGGATGCGCAGATTTTTAAGATCGTTGCTGCTGATTGTTTGTTTAGGTTTGGCCTTCCGGTGGAAAAAGACGGGATTGGCTTACGAAGCACAGATTTTTTAGAGTATTCCTGCTGATTGTTTGTTTTGATTTCGCATTATGGTGAGAAAGGACGAATTAGCTTAAGAAGTGCTGATTTTTAAGGCTGTTGCTGCGGCTTGTTTGTTTTAGTTTGGCCATCCGGTGGAAGAAGACGGAATTGGTTTGAAAAGGGCAGATTTTTAAGACTTTTGCTGCTGATTGTTTGTTTTAATTTGGCCTTCCGGTGAAAAGGGCGGAATTGGCTTAGGAAGCGCAGATTTCTAGACCTGCTGCTGTTGATTCTTTGTTTTGGTTTGGCCTTCCAGTGGAAAAAGACGGAATTGGCTTAGGAAGCGCAGATTTTTAAAACTGTTGCAGCTGATTGTATGTTTAGGTTTAGCCTTCCATTGGAAATAAGAAGGAATTGACTTTCAAAGCGCAGATTTTCAAGTCTGTTGCTGTTGATTATTTGTTTTGGTTTGGCCTTCCGGTGGAAAAAGAACGAATTGGCTAGGAAGCGCAGATTTTGAAGACTGTTGCTGCTGATTGTTTGTTTTGGTTCGGCCTTCCAGTGGAAAAAGAAGGAATTGGCTTAGGCAGCGCACATTTTTAAGATTGTTGCTGCTGAATGTTTGTTTTTATTTGGCCTTCCGGTGGAAAATAAAAGAATTGGCTAGGAAGCGATGATTTTTAAGACTGTTGCTTTTGATTGTTTGTTTTAGTTTGGCCTTCCGGTGGAAAAAGGCGGAATTGTCTTAGGAAGCGCAGATTTATAAAAATGTTGCTGATGATGGTTTGTTTAGGTTTAGCCTTCCGGTGGAAAAAGACAGAACTGGCTTAGGAAACGCAGATTTTTAAGGCAGCTTCTGCTGATTATTTTCGATTAGGTTTGGCCTCCCGGTGAAAAAATACAGAACTACCTTAGGAAGCACAGAATTTTAAGACTGTTCCTGCGGATTGTTTGTTTTTATTTGGCCTTCCGGTGGAAAAAGTCAGAACTGGCTCAGGAAGCGCAGATTTTGAAGATTGTTGCTGATTGTTCGTTTTGATTTCGTCATCTGGTGGGAAAGGACGGATTGACCCTAAGGCAAATTTTTCTATTAAAAGAACTTATTAACATTCTACACACACTTGGCATATATTATTTAAGTTATCGTTTTTGATAGTCATTGTTTCATGTAAACCTCAACGTCAACGCTTTGCATGCTAATTTCTCTAAAAACTTCATTCGCCATGTACGTACATAGTTGTCCAATTTAAATAGAATTTTGTAAGGTTTTTTTGTTAACAATATTGATGATTCGATCATGAGAGCAATGAAATTTGAACACCCTAACGACTATTATTTATTTCAATCTGATGAATCATGCGTGTTTTACTCATTGCCGTGCAGAAACAGTTAACCTTTCAGAGTCAGTCAGTCAGTCAGTCACCGCCACACCATAATGGGGCAGATCATGGCAGATCATCGGTATGTCGTTTCGTCAGAGTATCTCCTCAATGAAGTCCGAGAGATCCAATCCATGTGAAAATCAATCTCTCACACCTAATTCAAACGCGACACGACTTGTCTACTTCTAAGTCACCTCTACTAAGTACTACCTTACTCTATAATAAGTAGTAGAGTTGATCGGCCCGGAGTTGATTTAATTGTTCCTATGACACCCGCGACCAGAGAAAAAAGATTTAACCAGTTAAATTCTTTTATTTTTTTCTTCTTTCGAGGTGCCTGCTTTAGTAGGTTCAGGGTTGATGACTAGCTGTCAGCTGCTGAGCAGTTTTCTTTCTTCTCTAATCCAACATCTTAGAGTAGTTCACATTCATTCAGCCACAGTAATAACTGCAACGCGAAGGTCAATCTCTGAACGAATGAATGACTGATGCGGGTGGACGCGACAAGAATACACGAGAAATAATTTGTACATACTTGTAATAACGGTCTGGTCGTCGTATGACTGACAGCTTATTTTTAGTATGAACTCTAAAGCAAAATGATTAATTAGATGCTACCTTTCGTGAACAAATAAGCACTCTGGCGAAATGGAAAATAGGTTTGGTTTTGGAATTTTAAGGTGCAACTCAATTGTTAATTTAGTAATTTTTTTCGGTCTTGAGCTTTTCTGCGGTGCTTCTTGCAACGAGGTTTTTGTACCTATCAAATTTTATTCAGATTCAAGTTTCGAGTTCCGATCTCAGGCTTTACTCAGGAAATTTTCAATACTGTATGTAAAAGAATTAAAAATGAAAACCTTTCTGTAGAACTTTGATCAGAAAGCAGTGTTTCAAATTTTCAATTTTGTTCTTTAACTTGAATTCGAACCACGATTTCAAAAGTGTATTTCCATAATTGGTATTCAACAGATAAAATCTGATGAATGGTGATGAATGATTCGAATTAGCATTCCAAACCTGTTTAGTAGAGGCGATGTATAGAATGTTTCGAAATACTTGTGGTAACCTTTTGAAGATCACATACTAGCAATAATCTGTATTCTAGAAGTTCATACGACGATAAAATATTGACTTTGATCAAACAGAAAAATTTTAAATTTTGATTGATAGTGGAAAAAAACGCTTCTTCAATGTAGTTTAACTGAATTTAGTGACAGCTACATCAACTTACGAAGACGACGTATCGAGGTTGACAGTTCCAATTCACTGCCCTTCATCGAAACGCGACAAACTCCGTCGTTGACATTCAAAAGTTGATGGATCTTTACGGGTAACAGGCAGCAAAACAAATCGACCGAACCGGTTTGTGACGTCCAGTCATCATCATGAACCGCTCGGCTTTGTGTGCCTGGTCCGTCATTTTTTTTACTATTTTGTTTATATATTCACCTACCTATATACTTTTAGTAGGTTATGTGTTTATCGGAGGAATATTTCTACAGTGGCACGTTTTTGCAGCTAATGCAAAATATGCCATCAATAAGTACCGTCAACTTGTTTTTTTTCCTATGTTGGACTGGTCACGAAAAATATTGGACACCATCTGATATGCCAAAGGCCATAATGCCAAATTAAACAATTTTGAATATCATAAAATTTGTTAGATAATTCAACAATTTTGACAATGTTGATAATTTTTCAATTCTGACCATTTTTTTAATGTTGAAATTGTCAAAATTGTCAAAAATTTACAAGGTTGTCAAAGTAGTCAAAATTGTCAAAATTGGCAAAATTGTCAAAATTGTCAAAATTGTCAAAATTGTCAAAATTGTAAAAATTGTCAAAATTGTCAAAATTGTCAAAATTGTCAAAATTGTCAAAATTGTCAAAATTGTCAAAATTGTCAAATTGTCAAATTGTCAAAATTGTCAAAATTGTCAAAATTGTCAAAATTGTCAAAATTGTCAAAATTGTCAAAATTGTCAAAATTGTCAAAATTGTCAAAATTGTCAAAATTGTCAAAATTGTCAAAATTGTCAAAATTGTCAAAATTGTCAAAATTGTCAAAATTGTCAAAATTGTCAAAATTGTCAAAATTGTCAAAATTGTCAAAATTGTCAAAATTGTCAAAATTGTCAAAATTGTCAGAATTGTCAAAATTGTCAAAATTGTCAAAATTGTCAAAATTGTCAAAATTGTCAAAATTGTCAAAATTGTCAAAATTGTCAAAATTGTCCAAATTGTCAAAATTGTCAAAATTGTCAAAATTGTCAAAATTGTCAAAATTGTCAAAATTGTCAAAATTGTCAAAATTGTCAAAATTGTCAAAATTGTCAAAATTGTCAAAATTGTCAAAATTGTCAAAATTGTCAAAATTGTCAAAATTGTCAAAATTGTCAAAATTGTCAAAATTGTCAAAATTGTCAAAATTGTCAAAATTGTCAAAATTGTCAAAATTGTCAAAATTGTCAAAATTGTCAAAATTGTCAAAATTGTCAAAATTGTCAAAATTGTCAAAATTGTCAAAATTGTCAAAATTGTCAAAATTGTCAAAATTGTCAAAATTGTCAAAATTGTCAAAATTGTCAAAATTGTCAAAATTGTCAAAATTGTCAAAATTGTCAAAATTGTCAAAATTGTCAAAATTGTCAAAATTGTCAAAATTGTCAAAATTGTCAAAATTGTCAAAATTGTCAAAATTGTCAAAATTGTCAAAATTGTCAAAATTGTCGAAATTGTGAAAATTGTCAAAATTGTCAAAATTGTCAAAATTGACAAAATTGTCAAAACAGTCAAAATTGTCAAAATTGTCAAAATTGTCAAAATTTTGACAATTTTAACAAATTTGACAATTTTGAAAATTTTGACAATTTTGATAATTTTGACAATTTTGACAATTTTGACAATTTTGTCAATTTTGACAATTTTGTCAATTTTGACAATTTTGACCATTTTGACAATTTTGACAATTTTGACAATTTTGACAATTTTGACAATTTTGACAATTTTCATAATTTTGATAATTTTGACAATTTTGACAATTTTGACAATTTTGACAATTTTGACAATTTTGGCAATGTTAACAATTTTGACAATGTTAACAATTTTGACAATTTTGACAATTTAGACAATTTAGACAATTTAGACAATTATGATAATTTTGACAATTTTGACAATTTTGACAATTTTGACAATTTTGACAATTTTGACAATTTTGACAATTTTGACAATTTTGACAATTTTGACAATTTTGTCAATTTAACAATTTTGACAATTTTGACAGTTTTGACGATTTTGTAGATTTTGTCAATTTTGTCATTTTTTTTCTTAATTTTGTCAATTTTGTCAGATTTGTCAATTTTGTCAATTTTCTTAATTTTGTCAATTTTGTCAATTTTGTCAATTTTGTCAATTTTGACAATTTTGACAATTCCGATAATTTTAACAATTTTAACAGTTTTGACAGTTTTAACAATTTTGACAATTTTGATAATTTTGGCAATTTTGACAATTTCGAAAATTTTTACAATTTTGTCCAATTTTTACCATTTGGACAATTTTGGCAATTTGGACAATTTTTAAAATTTTGACAATTTTGACAATTTTGTTCATTTTGTCAATTTCTGCAGTTTTGGAGATTTGAGAAATTTGACAATTTTTGAAAAAAAAACATCAAAGGTCTGTTATTGTGAAAATCTTCAATCTTGAAATTTTTCGGTTTTTACTGAAGACAAAAATATAGATCAACTTTGAAAAATAGATTGATTCAATTTTAAGTACCCAACTTTTTCCGGCGCCAGTTTCGTATATCACAACATTTGCTATCAAACAACAACGACGTCGTCAATCGATATGTCCAACGATAGGTACACGTACCTGACTGAGTATCAATGATGTCAGGCGAATTCTATGACGAACATTGTAGATCGAATGGATTGACACAAAGTGAATGGTCAATCGCAAAGGCACCTGGACTGTAACGGCTTACACGTGTGTCTATTTTCGAACCTAAGGCTGGCTCTATTTTCGAAAACTTTCGATAAATTCCGAGAAATCATTGAATAATTCAATCTTTGTTGATTTCCTATGAAAAAATCAAATTCTAATTTTTCCGAAAATTCCAGTTTTTTTCAATTTATCAATTTATGACCCAAATCTAATAAATTTATTTGAGGCGAAGATGACACAGTTTAATGACGCGATACGTGCGTCTCGACGTCGCTTCGCTTCTTCTGCCATAAATGGTCAAGTGCGTGTCACGCCATATTGCCCACGACGACATGTCGAATGTCGGGTTCGATGAGCAGCAAAAGTTGCAATTATAATTCCACATGCCATACCTAGCCAGTCAATCGATGGTTGTCGATTGGTGCCGGATGGAGTTGGCAGAGTCATCCGTTTTTTTTCGTTTGCTGAATTTTCGCGAAGGTTTTATTGACTTCTTGGGCACAGTAGAAAGGTTTTCCGTTGTACGGAGGAAAAATAGAAGCTAAAGAAAAGCCTTCGGAGATGATTAAATCACTTACAGATGTCAGAAAAATTTTAACTTTACCTTACCTTAAATTTCTTAACAAGTTTTGGTTGTTCAAGTATTGAATTGGTAGTAAAAATTCAGGGGCAAATCTTTGTCTCAGAGAAACTTCACATAGGATCAACATAAGTTTCTTCTCTATCGTCTATCCCACTTAATAAGAAATCTTGAGATTAGGATAACACCTTCAATTTTGGGTGCAATATTTGAAAGTATATGAAGTTTTACCCTGTATACTTTATTAAAATTAGAATCACTTTAACAAAAACCGGGTGCCTTAATCTCATTTAAAAAATTTGCCAAAAACCTGTGGTTCATTTCGACAAAACAAAATTTTTTAGGCTAGGGGTGTTATGAACTTCGCAAAAGTGGTAATTTGATACACTGTTATATAAGTTGTATGTATTCATTATGCATATGACATTAAAATAAAAATAAAATTTAGATACTAATAGGTTGCAGCGCTTCACGTAATTTTTCAAAACGAAAATTTTTTGACAAAAAAAAAAGGAAAAATGATCAATGAAACGAAATCTTGTACCTACTTGCATAAACTTTTTTTTGAATTTCAGGAGATTAAACCAGCCGATTGAATTGGTTCCTAATACATCGTGATCATTTTTCAATAATTTAAATGTTTTAATTGATTTCAAATATTTTGCGAATATTCTATTTTAACAAAAAGGAAACATCATTTGCCTCCCTTTCGTTTATCAAAAATGAAAAATTTTGAAAGTCTTCCTATGGTTTGTAAAAAGATTTAAACCATTTTCTGAGAAACAACCATTTTTGTCCGAACCGATGCAATGGTATTTTTTGTCAACACTTCCATTTAAAAGTTTAATGGAGCTTAACCATAGCGATTTTTTCTGGGCCCATTTTCTAAAAGTTTTTTCACTATTTATTTGAATTTTGTCATTCATGCTGGTTTGTGTTGTGCATGCTGGTAGGATTGGACTCCCTGGAAACCCGCAGAAAATCGATTGACGCACTGTTTTAAAAGATCTGACCAGTGGAAGATATTAATTTAACATCTCAAATATGTTATAACGAAGGCCGCAGTAGTTTGCGTAGCGTAAGGCTATTCCAGTTAGCTAATCGGATTCAAAATTATGCTAGGAATGAGCCTATGTACCGAATCATGACACTTTATAATGACACTTTATAATGCATTATTAAATTAAATATGGCCAGAGAACAAATTAAGATTAGAAGTAAGCAGTGTAAATTTATATTAATTGTTCGTGTTGTTCATAATATTAATTATACTCTAGATTAAGATAAAAGGCTGAAGCCTAGGATCTGAATAAATAAATAAATAAACAATCAAGTGTACCTAAATAGAGGCTGGGGAAAAATTGAAGAAAGTTAGTTCAGGAATGAATTAACGTGAACAAACAAAACTTGACTACAAGAATAAGAATGGAAAAGATTAACTGAATTATTCGCATCATTTCGTATCAATGGCTGTCGTAAATATAGCTAAATTTAAAAAAAACATATTTAGTTTAAGTTTGGTCCAAAATAGGTCCCGAGGGTGGTCCAAAATAGAAACCTGGTGGTCCAAAATACAGAGCAGAGTAATGATCCAAGAAACGATTTTCTAGAGTAAAATCTTTTTACATTGCAACAAACAACGATATGTTTCGATAGAAAAAGCCTTCTTCTTCTTCGCGATGAACGGATAAAGCAGTCAAACATTGTAACATGTACTTTCTTATTTCAGAAAACCATAGCCACTTCCCAAAGCGGTCCAAAATAGGTCCGTTACCCTACATACATTTAGTGACAAAAATTAGTAACAAAGATCAATTTTTAATTTTGCTTATTTGCCTTATAAAATGAATGCTTTAATCAAAAATATACTGATTGATAGTATTTTAGCGCTCTAAGAGAACGATGAAATTTTTTTATACTAGGTTAACACATGTGTTGAGCCCATTCCATATCTCGTCACCAAATTTTAATGGGACAAAATTTATTAACCGTATGAGAAAAAACAGATACATTTATCAAATTTAGAAGGAAAACAACTGAAAACAACTGACCACTTGCGGTGTTCACGAGTGCACAAACATAACTTTAAAGGCGTCGGGAGGCTCATATTAAAGTATTTTTTCTGGAAACTGTAGAAGGAGCACATTCTCAGATCTCCTAAACTGTAAGATCCTTTTTTGTTGCCTATAATTGTTGCTGTTGGAATACTATGTAAAAAAAAAAAATAAAAATTGTTGCTGTTAGGATTCTTGAACCACCTCTAATAATGCTCCATTTGATGTTTTGGAGGTAATTTAAGGCTTTTAGGGATATTTAACAGTAGTTACTCTCGCACATCATGAGCGATTCTGTACCTTATGTCTTATGTTTCGCACGCAGTTTTTACCTCTAAAAGTATGTAGCATCTTTGTATTTTTCTTTATATTTCAGCTTAAGGGACAGAAATATGAAAAATTAAGTTCGAATAGAACCAAAAATTACTTTTATTGATGTCACAGCTTACCAAACCAAGCCCACAAAAAATTTCATGTTTTCGGGAACAAGGAAAGTTTTATGATTCTTACTTCCAGAGCGAAGACGGGAAGGAAGAAGAAAGCTTTCATTCATAATTTTTGGCATAGTTCTAGAACTTAAGAAGCCAATAAAGGTAGAGTCATAATTTCAGAGTTACAATCAATTACCATTACTATTTGAACTTCAAGAAGCAGCTTTCATTTAAAGAGGATGCTCTTGATGTTGAAATTCCAATTCAAAACAATATATTAATAAACAAAAATTCAAATTATTGTTAACACAAATTTCTTCAATTCTACAAAGTGCAGCAAAGCACACCGGGTCAGCTATTTCATAATACATAACGATTCAATCGGTGACCTGGTATTGAAAACCTACCCGATTCCCTAGTGTTTGATGTATACACTTGAGCTCGAACTCGTGGAAATCGGTTTGGGAGATAACTGTTTTATCAATTGAACTAAATGGCTAATGTTTCCAAACTTTTTAATATCAATACATTTTACCGTGATTCATAAGAAACTGGAATTATTATAAACTTTATTCTATGAATGAGTTGTATAGAGCAAAATTGCCAAAATCCCAGAAAAATCTGTAATTTTACAGAATTTGGAGCACATTTTTATCCAATAATCTGTGTCACAGATCACAGAATTTTGAAATATTCACTGATATCACAAAATTTTTAAATTTTGAATGGATTTCCAAAGTTATAATTTTTTTGGCCAATATAAATTTTAGATTTCTAACTTTAAATTATAAAAGTATGAAAAGATTTTTAATGTGAACTGCGACCCAATTTATTATGAACTATCAATGAAATTAAAGGAAATGTAGAGAAATGAATCCAACTGTGTTAGATGAAATTCCAGGGACTAGATAAGATGAAAATCGATGTTGAAAAACACGCGAAAAAAATTCGCCTTGTCTTCCGGTAGGACTTGAACCCACATCTTGCACCTCTCCGGGGCGCAAATGTTCCAAATTTGAGTCCAACTACCATAAGACGAAATGATGGGAACCACGAAAATGATGATCACATGGGAGAACAATTCCCTTCATTCCGATAGACTTCGACACTCGACCAGTATAACTCTCATAAGCCAGGTTGTCTCCTGTAGTAGCATGTTAATACATGGGCCCCGGAGAGGCGCAAGATGTGGGTTCAAGTCCTACCAGGAGACAAAGCGAAATTATTTTTTTTCGCATGTTTTTCAACATCAATTTTCATCTTATCTAGTCCCTGAAAATTCATCTAACACAGTTGGATTTATTTCTCTACAAAAAAAATTTCGCTGACTGAATGTTCGAGTCAAGACCCATCTCTGGATCGCAGTTTAAAAAATTTTTTTTTTATCCAAAAAAGAATCTTTTATATAAAAATGGAGGCGTTTTCTTTGTAACACCATCACGTATAAACGGACGGTCGAAATGAAGTGAAATTTGGTATCCGAGGGCTTTACGGGTCAGAAATGGTTTGTATAATAGTTTCAAGAATCTCACTATTTATGGAAGGGAGGTCCCCATTAAAAATCATATCCTTTTGCTAACTTATATATAAAAATGGAGGCGTTTTCTTTGTAATACCATCACGTATAACTGGACGGTCGGAATGTGGCGAACTTTGGTATCCGAGGGTTTATTGGGAAAGTGATTGTTTGTGTAATAGTTTCAAGAATCTCTCTTTTTATGGAAGGGAGGCTCCCTTACAAAATCAACTTAAAAGATTAAACATTTTCTAATGATTAATTAAGTAAAAGGTAAAACAAAGTTTACCGGGTCAGCTAGTTTTTGGATAAAATCACTTTTTTTTCATTTCTAAAAACCACCTTGATTTAGAGCAATTTACAGTTTTTTTGCAAATTCTGTAATTTAAGACATACTTTTGTATTACTGATCTTGTCGATACCTTCAAAAGTGGTTCGGGGCAATATCTGTACCAACACGTGAAAAGGATCTATTTCCAAAAGTAAACAAAAACCATTTTCATTACCTCATGATAGGCAAACATTTGCACTACTTAACGGTAAAACCTTTTTGAGAAAATAATATTCCGTTACATTGAAAACTCAATTTGAGTAAAGGATCTATAAACATTTTAAAATCAAAACTGCCATCACACGGATATACACTAGGGTGTCCCAAAATTGCATTACTTCTGGGAATCTGGGGGCTCACCCTCCAAATGGTAGATTAGGATGTGCCGAACAAACTTTTGTATGGGGCCGACTAAAAAAAATCATGTTTAGAGGTTCCGCAAGCGCGATCTTTAAAAAAAGTCCACTTTCGAAAGATTTGATTTCAAATAAATTCTGGGTCCAAAAATTTTCATAAAATTTAAATATTTTTATTTTTTTAATTTTGTTTGAGTTAAAAACTACACGTACAAAATACAAAATGAACCAAATTTGTATCAAAATGTAAAACTAGCAAGCTATTTTCAAGGAAAAAAAAATTTTTGGTCCAAAAATTTTGAATTCAACTGACCAAAAGGTGTACCAAGCGTAGAATATTTTTGATACCAATGCCATCAAAAGATGCGGATTTTTGTGCACTTAAACTTTGCTGAACAAAACATGTGGTTTGTATCAACGTCTGAACAGCTATTCACGATGTAATGCTTAACAAAAATAACAATTTAGGATATTATTTATTTAATTTATCAAATTTGTCTTAATAAATACCTACTTTAAAATCAAAATACTTGCAAAAAAAGACTTTGATGGTTTAAAGGAGTCATCAGAAGGCCATATGCCGAATTTGAGCAGAATCGAACAACAGGAAGGGGTTGCACTGAATCTCAAGTGGGAAAGGGATTTTGAGACATAGTGTTCTAAAGAAGCATAAAAAACTGGTTTTTCATCATGCATTTTTGTCTTTACCAATCGATTGCTTGATTATGAAGGTTTTATTAAAATTTAAATTAAGACTAACATTTCACTTGAAGACTGCAACTCGATTGGACTTAGAACAAAAAAGTTATGGCTGTTCCAAGATTGTATTTTTGTGGCAAATTGTCGTTTAACACACAATGAGTACTTTTTACTCATTGAGTTTTACAGGACAATTTGTAACCAAAATACAATCTTTGAACAGCCATAACCTTTTTGTTTTAAGTCCAATCGAGTTGCAGTCTTCAGGTGAAATGTTAGTCTTAATTGAAATTTTAATAAAACTTACATAACCAAGCAATCGATTGATAAAGACAAAAATGTATGATGAAAAACCAGTTTTTTATGCTTCTTTAGAACACTATGTCTCAGAATCCCTTTCCCACTTGAGATTCAGTGCAACCCCTTCCTGTTGTCCGATTCTGCTCAAATTCGGCATATGGCCTTCTGATGACTCCTTTAAACCATCAAAGTCTTTTTTTGAAAGTATTTTGATTTTAAAGTAGGTATTTATTAAGACAAATTTGATAAATTAAATAAAAAATATCCTAGATTGTTATTTTGTTAAGCATTACATCGTGAATAGCTGTTCAGACGTTGATACAAACCACATGTTTTGTTCAGCAAAGTTTAAGTGCACAAAAATCCGCATCTTTTGATGGCATTGGTATCAAAAATATTCTACGCTTGGTACACCTTTTGGTCAGTTGAATTCAAAATTTTTGGACCAAAAAATTTTTTTTCCTTGAAAATAGCCTGCTAGTTTTACATTTTGATACAAATTTGGTTCATTTTGTATTTTGTACGTGTAGTTTTTAACTCAAACAAAATTAAAAAAATATAAAATATATAAATTTTATGAAAATTTTTGGACCTAGAATTTGTTTAAAATCAAATCTTTTGAAAGTGGACTTTTTTAAAGATCGCGCTTGCGGAACCTCTAAACATGATTTTTTTTAGTCAGCTCCATACAAAAGTTTGTTCGGCACATCCTATTCTACCATTTGGAGGGTGAGCCCCCAGATTCCCAGAAGTAATGCTATTTTGGGACACCCTAATATACACCCTTTACTCCGGAACAATTTTTCGCTACTACTCCGCAAACAAACTCAAAATAATCAATTCGACTCTTTATTCAACATAAAAACATAGTTGCAAATGAATGCGAGCTTATAACTAAAGCTAAAAATAAGAAAATAGCAAAGGGTGTATAAACAGGTTAGACAAAATATTACGTGAGCTAGGTTCTATCTACGATGGCGCGTTGTTTTTTTCATGGAAATTGAGATTCCTCTATTCGAACATGAGATGCTTCTTATAAATCGTTTGTCTTTCATTAAAACCAAAAACTTGAAGTGAATGATTTAAAATAGGTTGTATTTTTTTCAAACGCGTTTTTCTTGATACGTCATATATGGAGATAGATGCTTTTTATGTATTGGTAAAGATTTGACACTTTATTCAACATAAAAACATAGTTGCAAATGAATGGAGTTTAAAACTAGAGCTAGATATGAGAAAATAGCAAAGGGTGTATAAACAAGGGAGACAAAATATTACGTGAGATAGGTTCTATCTACGATAGCGCGTTGTTTTTTACATAAAAATAGATATTCCTCTATTCTAACATATAGGGGATGCTTCTAAAAATCGTTTGTTTTTCATAAAATGTAAACATTTCAAGTGATTTTTAATTAGCGATTTAAAATAGGTTGTATTTTCTTCAAACGCGTTTTTCTCGATTCGCCTTATATGGAGATACATCCTTTTCACGTGTTGGTACAGATATGACCTTAAACGCGCACACTCAAATAATCGTCAAATATACTAAAGAATTGTATTTCCGAGATAAAAATACTAATATTTGAGTTAAGAGAATTGATTCTTTCGAAATAAGATACCGCGAATCAAAGTGAAAATTGAATATCTTTTTTGAAGCTTTCGAAATAAAATTGAACGGACATTTTGCTATTAAAAATGTCGACTTAAGATCAGCGTGGTTCCGCTCAAGATCAGATTTTTTTAGTCAGTAAAACAGCTCTAGAGTTAATAGGATTTACTCTAAAATATTTTACAAATTTTCATTAAAAAGCAGAAACCAAGATCTATCCGCTGAACCGCTTCGTTCGGATATATTCCCATTCCATAGCAATCGTTCCGAGTTGCGTCGAATTTAGCCATTTATTTCCGCTCAAGATCATTTACCTACCCTATATGCATTTTGAAAATAAAAATAGCCCTGTAGTTAAATATGCGAAAAAAAAAAATTACATTAGACGTAATCTTCTTTTAAAAACCGTCATTTGACCGCCTCCAGTACGCTTAGTGTGAATCTCATTTTAAAAATTTGCAACAATTCTGTCAATCATTTTGACCCAAAATGGAAACTACGGGGGTTTTGAAATAGTTTAAAAGTTAATTAAGAACGTAAATAAAGTGTTTCGTTTCTATTCTTATCTACGTATATGTTACCTTTCGTTTATCTGGTGAAATGTTTGAGAATGATGTAATCCAAGGGTATACCTAAAACAAAAAGAAAAAAACCGTTATAAAGTGCACTGAATTGAATTAAATAATAACTGTATCTTCTAGCATCAACAAATATCGCACTACTCGCTGAAACCCAAGAACCAATAATTATAAGGTAAGAAAAACCAACACAAGCTCCCAATTCAGATCCGATCTTTCGTGCAGATTACACGAAATAAGAAACATTAATGAAAAACTAATTTTCTTTCCAAACAAAAATTCCAGTAGCGCTTGCCTATTGCCCTGAGGGTGGTGTAATTGGTGGGAAAATCAACAAACACCTCATTGCCACCCTCCATTAAGTATCAACATTTGAGGTGAGGCTCTCCAGTAGATTCTCTTAGACTCCAGCACCAACACATTTTCCATGGGCGCTGTTAAAAAACACAGTCATTAAAATTTTCAACTAAAACTTCAACTAAAGGCAAACACCCCCGCTTTCGGGCCCACCATTGATAGTTCTACTAGGTCAAAGTTTCTGCTGCGGGGGAGGGCGGCTTCTATTTTATCACTCACCCGAAAGGTGCACCCGAACTTGATGATGTCTATAATCATCTTACGAGAAGGTAACTATGTATGTATGCTCACATCAGCTTAATGGGTACTCGCGTGATGATTTTTGTCATGGTTGTTTCTCGCCCTCGTCTCATTCATAACGCCAAACCTAGTAGCTTCAACAGCTTAACGATCTATTGTCTAGTTTCGTCTTGATGCACCTCTAACACCCCCACACACATGTAAGTCCACGTGGGGTTGGGGGAAGAACTTCTTAAAAATTCCCATGCTGCAGCTTACAACTTAAGCCGGGTTAGCTTTTATGATTGCATTTTGTACCTTATAATGCTACCTATCTCTGTTTGTAGGCTTACGTATGAACATCACTCCAGCTTCGAAGCAATTCTGCGTACCTTCGTTGTTTAGCATAAACGATTAACTTTTCGGTTCGCTGCCGCAATGAATGGAATGGGCTTAGGCTTGCAAATTGTGTTTCTGCTACTGTGAGCACGAAGTGATGGGTTCTTGAGCTAAGTCGTTAATTAATATGCAAATTTGCTGTTTATTTGAAGCTAAATAACAGCGAGAAAAAAACTACCAAGAAAAGAAAAGTAAGGTGACCACTGACTAATTTGACATTGGCAAATTTTTATGTTCGAGTACCTACTTTAAAAAGTACCTTGGAGGGATGTTTATGATCAAAACTGAAGTATACAAATAGCCATGACAAAGGTTCATTTGGACATAAAGAAACTCAATAAATCCAAAACAATCATATTGCAGCAATCCATCGAAAGATTTTAGTTGAACATCAGAAAACTCAAGAATATTTCAGTTTGACAATTTAAAAAATATTGAAAATTTTGTCAATTTTGTAAACAAAGCAATTGATGTTTTGTCATTTTTTGACAATATTACAAATTTTGTCAATTTAGTTGAATTTGTCGACATTGATAATTTTTTATCATTTCTTTTAATTTTGACAATTTTGACTTTTTTTTCAATTCCATGAATATTGTAAATATTGTCAATTTTGGCACTTTTGTCATTTTTGTCATTTTTGTCATTTTTGTCATTTTTGTCATTTTTGTCATTTTTGTCATTTTTGTCATTTTTGTCATTTTTGTCATTTTTGTCATTTTTGTCATTTTTGTCATTTTTGTCATTTTTGTCATTTTTGTCATTTTTGTCATTTTTGTCATTTTTGTCATTTTTGTCATTTTTGTCATTTTTGTCATTTTTGTCATTTTTGTCATTTTTGTCATTTTTGTCATTTTTGTCATTTTTGTCATTTTTGTCATTTTTGTCATTTTTGTCATTTTTGTCATTTTTGTCATTTTTGTCATTTTTGTCATTTTTGTCATTTTTGTCATTTTTGTCATTTTTGTCATATTTGTCATTTTTGTCATTTTTGTGAAATTTGTCATTTTTGTCGTTTTTTCTCATTTTTTTTTTTTCATTTTTGTCATTTTTGTCATTTTTGTCATTTTTGTCATTTTTGTCATTTTTGTCATTTTTGTCATTTTTGTCATTTTTGTCATTTTTGTCATTTTTGTCATTTTTGTCATTTTTGTCATTTTTGTCATTTTTGTCATTTTTGTCATTTTTGTCATTTTTGTCATTTTTGTCATTTTTGTCATTTTTGTCATTTTTGTCATTTTTGTCATTTTTGTCATTTTTGTCATTTTTGTCATTTTTGTCATTTTTGTCATTTTTGTCATTTTTGTCATTTTTGTCATTTTTGTCATTTTTGTCATTTTTGTCATTTTTGTCATTTTTGTCATTTTTGTCATTTTTGTCATTTTTGTCATTTTTGTCATTTTTGTCATTTTTGTCATTTTTGTCATTTTTGTCATTTTTGTCATTTTTGTCATTTTTGTCATTTTTGTCATTTTTGTCATTTTTGTCATTTTTGTCATTTTTGTCATTTTTGTCATTTTTGTCATTTTTGTCATTTTTGTCATTTTTGTCATTTTTGTCATTTTTGTCATTTTTGTCATTTTTGTCATTTTTGTCATTTTTGTCATTTTTGTCATTTTTGTCATTTTTGTCATTTTTGTCATTTTTGTCATTTTTGTCATTTTTGTCATTTTTGTCATTTTTGTCATTTTTGTCATTTTTGTCATTTTTGTCATTTTTGTCATTTTTGTCATTTTTGTCATTTTTGTCATTTTTGTCATTTTTGTCATTTTTGTCATTTTTGTCATTTTTGTCATTTTTGTCATTTTTGTCATTTTTGTCATTTTTGTCATTTTTGTCATTTTTGTCATTTTTGTCATTTTTGTCATTTTTGTCATTTTTGTCATTTTTGTCATTTTTGTCATTTTTGTCATTTTTGTCATTTTTGTCATTTTTGTCATTTTTGTCATTTTTGTCATTTTTGTCATTTTTGTCATTTTTGTCATTTTTGTCATTTTTGTCATTTTTGTCATTTTTGTCATTTTTGTCGTTTTTGTCATTTTTGTCATTTTTGTCATTTTTGTCATTTTTGTCATTTTTGTCATTTTTGTCATTTTTGTCATTTTTGTCATTTTTGTCATTTTTGTCATTTTTGTCATTTTTGTCATTTTTGTCATTTTTGTCATTTTTGTCATTTTTGTCATTTTTGTCATTTTTGTCATTTTTGTCATTTTGTCATTTTGTTATTTTTGTCATTTTTGTCATTTTTGTCATTTTTGTCATTTTTGTCATTTTTGTCATTTTTGTCATTTTTGTCATTTTTGTCATTTTTGTCATTTTTGTCATTTTTGTCATTTTTGTCATTTTTGTCATTTTTGTCATTTTTGTCATTTTTGTCATTTTTGTCATTTTTGTCATTTTTGTCATTTTTGTCATTTTTGTCATTTTTGTCATTTTTGTCATTTTTGTCATTTTTGTCATTTTTGTCATTTTTGTCATTTTTGTCATTTTTGTTATTTTTTGTCATTTTTGTCATTTTTGTCATTTTTGTCATTTTTGTCATTTTTGTCATTTTTGTCATTTTTGTCATTTTTGTCATTTTTGTCATTTTTGTCATTTTTGTCATTTTTGTCATTTTTGTCATTTTTGTCATTTTTGTCATTTTGTCATTTTGTCATTTTTGTCATTTTTGTCATTTTGTCATTTTTGTCATTTTTGTCATTTTTGTCATTTTTGTCATTTTTGTCATTTTTGTCATTTTTGTCATTTTTGTCATTTTTGTCATTTTTGTCATTTTTGTCATTTTTGTCATTTTTGTCATTTTTGTCATTTTTGTCATTTTTGTCATTTTTGTCATTTTTGTCATTTTTGTCATTTTTGTTATTTTTGTCATTTTTGTCATTTTTGTCATTTTTGTCATTTTTGTCATTTTTGTCATTTTTGTCATTTTTGTCATTTTTGTCATTTTTGTCATTTTTGTCATTTTTGTCATTTTTGTCATTTTTGTCATTTTTGTCATTTTTGTCATTTTTGTCATTTTTGTCATTTTTGTCATTTTTGTCATTTTTGTCATTTGTGTCATTTTTGTCATTTTTGTCAAATTTGTCAAATTTGTCATTTTTTTTTTCATTTTTGTCATTTTTGTCATTTTTGTCATTTTTGTCATTTTTGTCATTTTTGTCATTTTTGTCATTTTTGTCATTTTTGTCATTTTTGTCATTTTTGTCATTTTTGTCATTTTTGTCATTTTTTGTCATTTTTGTCATTTTTGTCATTTTTGTCATTTTTGTCATTTTTGTCATTTTTGTCATTTTTGTCATTTTTGTCATTTTTGTCATTTTTGTCATTTTTGTCATTTTTGTCATTTTTGTCATTTTTGTCATTTTTGTCATTTTTGTCATTTTTGTTATTTTTTGTCATTTTTGTCATTTTTGTCATTTTTGTCATTTTTGTCATTTTTGTCATTTTTGTCATTTTTGTCATTTTTGTCATTTTTGTCATTTTTGTCATTTTTGTCATTTTTGTTATTTTTGTCATTTTTGTCATTTTTGTCATTTTTGTCATTTTTGTCATTTTTGTCATTTTTGTCATTTTTGTCATTTTTGTCATTTTTGTCATTTTTGTCATTTTTGTCATTTTTGTCATTTTTGTCATTTTTGTCATTTTTGTCATTTTTGTCATTTTTGTCATTTGTGTCATTTTTGTCATTTTTGTCAAATTTGTCAAATTTGTCATTTTTTTTTCATTTTTGTCATTTTTGTCATTTTTGTCATTTTTGTCATTTTTGTCATTTTTGTCATTTTTGTCATTTTTGTCATTTTTGTCATTTTTGTCATTTTTGTCATTTTTGTCATTTTTGTCATTTTTGTCATTTTTGTCATTTTTGTCATTTTTGTCATTTTTGTCATTTTTGTCATTTTTGTCATTTTTATCATTTTTGTCATTTTTGTCATTTTTGTCATTTTTGTCATTTTTGTCATTTTTGTCATTTTTGTCATTTTTGTCATTTTTGTCATTTTTGTCATTTTTGTCATTTTTGTTATTTTTGTCATTTTTGTCATTTTTGTCATTTTTGTCATTTTTGTCATTTTTGTCATTTTTGTCATTTTTGTCATTTTTGTCATTTTTGTCATTTTTGTCATTTTTGTCATTTTTGTCATTTTTGTCATTTGTGTCATTTTTGTCATTTTTGTCATTTTTGTCATTTTTGTCATTTTTGTCATTTTTGTCATTTTTGTCATTTTTGTCATTTTTGTCATTTTTGTCATTTTTGTCATTTTTGTCATTTTTGTCATTTTTGTCATTTTTGTCATTTTTGTCATTTTTGTCATTTTTGTCATTTTTGTCATTTTTGTCATTTTTGTCATTTTTGTAATTTTTGTCATTTTTGTCATTTTTGTCATTTTTGTCATTTTTGTCATTTTTGTCATTTTTGTCATTTTTGTCATTTTTGTCATTTTTGTCATTTTTGTCATTTTTGTCATTTTTGTCATTTTTGTCATTTTTGTCATTTTTGTCATTTTTGTCATTTTTGTCATTTTTGTCATTTTTGTCATTTTTGTCATTTTTGTCATTTTTGTCATTTTTGTCATTTTTGTCATTTTTGTCATTTTTGACAAAATTGACAAAATTGACAAAATTGACAAAATGGAACAAAATTGACAAAATTAACAAAATTGACAAAATTGACAACATTGACAATATTGACATAATTGACAAAACTGACAAAATTTACAAAATTGACTAAATTGACAAAATTGACAAAATTGACAAAGTTGACAAAGTTGAAAAAATTGACAAAATTCTGAAAATATACAAAATGACAAAAATGACAAAAATGAAAAAAAAATGACAAAAATGACAAAAATGACAAAAAGGACAAAAATTACATAAAAAACATAAAAAACAAAATTGACAAATTTGAAAAAAATTTCAAAATTTACTTAGTTGACAAAATTGACAAAATCGACAAAATTGACAAAATCGACAAAATTGACAAAACTGACAAAATTGACAAAATTGACAAAATTGACAAAATCGACAAAATTGACAAGATTGACAAAATTTACAAAATGTATAAAATTAACAAAATTGACAAAATTGACAAAATTGACAAAATTGACAAAATTGACAAAATTGACAAAATCGACAAAATTGACAAAATTGACAAAATTGACAAAATTGACAAAATTGACAAAATTAACAAAATTGACAAAATTGAACAAAATTGACAAAATTGACAAAATTGACAAAATTGACAAAATTGTCAAAATTGTCAAAATTTTCAAAATTGACATAATTGACAAAATTGACATAATTGACAAAATTGACAAAAAATGACAAAACTGAAAAAAATTACTAAATTGTCGAAATTGACAAAACTGATAAAAATTGCTAAAATGTCGAAATTGACAAAATTGACGAAATTGACAAAACTGACCAAATAGACAAAATTTACAAAATTGTGAAATTTGTGAAAATTTTGAAAATTGTGAAAATAGTCAAAATTGACAAAATTAACAAAAATTGACAAAATTGACAAAAATTTAAAAAAAATTGACAAAATTCACAAAATTCACAAAATTCACAAAATTGTCCAAATTTACAAATTTGACAAAATTGGCAGAATTGGCAAAATTGGCAAAATTGACGAAATTGACAAAATTGACAAAATTGACAAAATTGACAAAATTGACAAAATTGACAAAATTGACAAAATTGACAAAATTGACAAAATTGACAAAATTGACAAAATGGAAAAAAGTGACAAAATTGACAAATTTGACAAAATTGACGAAATTTATTAAATTGACGAAATTAATTCATCAATCAATTTATCAATTATTTAAATTTTATCGATCTTGTCAATACTGTCAATTTTGTCAATGTCAGCAGTTTTATATAGTTTTTCAATTTTGTCAATTTGATCAATTATGTCAATTTTGACAAATTCGACAATTTGGGCGATTTCAAAATTTTAAAAAATATTTACAATTGTTAACATTTTAAAATTTTTGAATTTTTTTTTTCAAGTTTGTCTATTTTAGCGATTTGGATATTTTGTCCAATCGGACCATTTTCATTTTTTAAAACCTTTTCAACAGTTTTGATAAGTTTGATAATTTTGATCTTTGTAACCTTTTCGATAAATATGAAAATTATGACAATATCGACAGATTCAACAATTTTCAACTTAAATAATTTCCACAATTTTGATAATTTTATATACAGTGAGCGAAATAAGAATAGCACCACTATGTATTTTGCTTGTTAAAATATGAATGATTGAAAACTACGAAAATTTCCTTCCACAGTTTGTTCTGAATTGTTTAACGGATAAATCAAGCATAAGTTTACTTTTTTTGGACGTATTCATTGGCGTTGAGCACCAAAAATGTGAAAAAAGGGTGCGAAATAAGAATTGCACCACTTGAGCTTTTCAACAAAAACAAGATTACACTAGTTTACAGCATTTTTGAACTCAGTAAACTGAAGGTCATTTCTTATGTGAAATCGGGCGCTGAATCCGAAACTGAAATTCAAAAAAATCTCAGTAGAACCGTTTTTGAGTTATGCTCCGATTTTGAAATTTCGGAAAAATTAAAAAAGTTATTGTACTTAGATTGAAATATCTCGGACGGCATAACAGTAATTTGAAATCCCTCTTTTGCATATTGAAGGTGAATAAATTTTCTATCGATCATCCGAACATTGTTTTTGCGTTTGACCAACAGTATTGTTGATATTAGTGACTTTATGAGAAAAAAAACTATAAAAAACGCATTTTTTTAGAGAAAATTTTGCTTCAACGAAAGTTTTAGACTCGATGGTAGCATTTAAAAAATCTGATTTTCTTTTGCGCTTAAATGTCAATTTAAAACAATGATTTCAAGTGGTTATTTATCAAAATCGGTTGAAAATTGAAGACGTTATGGCTACTTTACCATGATAGTATTTTTTGTAGTTTTTCATAATTTAACGAACCGCAGTACACTTATAATAGTATAGGAAGAATGAAACATGATAAATCTCACTCGCTCCAAGTCAAAATTATTTATTAGCTTACCAGAAGGTCACATGCCAAGTTTCAGGAAGATTTGATCATAGGGTGGGGTTGCTTGAGTCTCAAACGTGAATACAATTTTGAGGTATTTTGCCCGGAAGGAACGAAAAATACTGGTTTTTCATCAATAACTTCTTTCATCACTAGCTGATTGTATTTTATGGTTGATTTTCTTAAAGCCTAAGTTGAGACAAATATTTCACCCGAAGACTGTAACTCGATTGGGTTTGAAACAGAAAAGTTATTGCGGTTCAAAGATTGTGTTTTGGTCGAAAATTCTCGTATAAAACGCAATGAGTAAAAAGTACTCATTGCGTTTTGAACAAAATTTGCGGCCTTTGAACTGCAATAACTTTTTAACTTCAAGTCCAATCGTGTTGCAGTCTTCGGGTGAAATATTTGTCTCAACTTAGGCTTTAAGAAAATCAACCATAAAAAACAATCGGCTGGTGATGAAAAAAGTTATTGATGAAAAACCAGTATTTTTTGTTCCTGCCGGGCAGAAAACCTTAAAATTGTATTCACGTTTGAGACTCAAGCAACCCCTGCCTATGGTCAGATCTTCCTGAAACTTGGCATGTGACCTTCTGGTAAGCTAATAAATAATTTTGACTTGGAGCGAGTGAGATTTACCATGTGTTATTCTTCCTATACTATTATAAGTATACTGCGGTTCGTTAAATTATTAAAAATTGCAAAAATTACAGTTATGGTAAAGTAGCCATAACTTCTTCAATTTTCAACCGATTTTGATAAACAACCACTTGAAATCTTTGTTTTAAATTGACATTTAAGGGCAAAAGAAAATCAGATTTTTTAAATGCTATTATTGAGTCTAAAACTTTTGTTAAAGCAAAATTTTCTCTAAAAAAATGCGTTTTTTATAGTTTTTTTTCTCATAAAGTCACTAATATCAACAATACTGTTGGTCAAACGCAAAAACAATGTTCGGATGATCGATAGAAAATTTATTCACCTTCAATATGCAAAAGAGGGATTTCAAATTACTGTTAAGCCATCCGAGATATTTCAATCTAAGTACAATAACTTTTTTAATTTTTCCGAAATTTCAAAATCGGAGCATAACTCAAAAACGGTTCTACTGAGATTTTTTTGAATTTCATTTTCGGATTCAGCGCCCGATTTTACATTAAAAATATTGGTCAGTTAATCAAGTTCACGATTTTTTTTAAATTTTGTAAACTAGTGTTATTTTTAAAAATTAAGTGTGTAAAAGTGAATAATAATGCTTCTATGAATTATTTGAATAGATAACTGCATTTTAAGGAGTTTTTCAGAATTCCAAAGGTCTCCAAAGGTATTAAAAGGGGGTTTTAAGAGATGCTCCTCTAGCGTTAAGGAATTTGAAATCTGAGCTATAAAACTTTATTAAACTGCTTGATTTCTTCATGAACATTCATAAGTATGATGCAAAATGATGAAACATAGATTTAAAGCTGAGTTTGAATCCAAAAAGCAGGATTTAATTCAAAAATACTAATGTGTTTTAATAGTCAAACACTATTTCTCTAGTTTTAAGTCATAGATGGCAGCACTAGCTTGCCATTTAACCAAATTCATGCCCATTTTCGAATATCCGGGATCAATTAGGGAGTGCTGGATGATTTTGGTCAAAAAATAAATACATGTACCGTGTGAACGCTTTGGAAATTCTAAGATCACTAAATCTAAAAAAAATAGAATTGCATCAAGGTCACTAAAAGCGAATTTTTTGGACCGATTATCAGAATAAAGTAATACTTTGCGATGGCGCTTGATGGACCAGACGGGTAGCAGTATTATTAGTATGATTTGCAATTGAATCGGAAATTCAGATGGGCAGGAATTTTGGCGGTTGTACATTCTTGTGTTGGTGATTCTTTTGCAAATCCGGAAACAGTGTGAACTTCCACAAAACTGTGATGGAAAAACATCTCAAAATGATGAATATGGGCCTAAATAAACCTGTAAATTCAATATTGAGACTTAACTCGGTTATAACTGCAAGATAGTGCTGCCATCTACGACTTGAAAGTGGAAAAAGTGTGGTTTACTGAACAAAATCAGACTTTTTGATTTCCAACCTATTTTTTCTGATTCAAAATTAATCCCAAATGTTTGTTTCATCATTTCACGTCATTATAATGAAGAAAGTAAGTAGTTTGATAAAGAATTACAGCTCAAATATCAAATTCCTTAACGCTAGAGGAGCATCTCTTAAAACCACCTTTAAAACCTTTGAAAACCTTTGGAATTATGGAAAACTCCTTAAAATGCAGTTATCTATTCAAATAATTCATAGAAGCATTATTATTCACTTTTACACAGTAAATTTTTAAAAATAATCTTGTTTTTGTTGAAAAACTCAAGTGGGGCAATTCTTATTTCGCACCCTTCTTTCACATTTTTGGTCGTCAACGCCAATTGCTACGTCCAAATCAAGTAAACGTATGCTTGATTTATCCGTTAAGCAATTCAGAACAAACTGTGGAAGAAAATTTCGTAATTTTCAATCATTCATATTTTAACAAGCAAAAAACATAGTGGTGCTATTCTTATTTCGCCCACTGTATAATAACCCCAACACTTTGGCTCTGAGGGCCTCTCATAAATTTGCATGAATTTTGGGTTAAGTCTTACAACAACAACAACAAGCTTTTGGCTTCATGCTAATGGTATTTCAACGATCAAGATTATAATTTTTTTAAAGATTTTTTAAAATTTTACCCAATTTTGCAAAAGGGAGCGGTGAGTGAAAAAAGTATAAAAACCACTGGTCTAAAAGTAAAGGTGTGAACAAATGATTAAAATACCTTAATTTATCCTTTGCACTACTAGGCAACATTACATTGAGTAGATTGATTAGTTTGATGTTTCTTATCATAAACTATTCCCACCTAAAACTGCTCAATTCCATTGACATTGCCTTATAATTAAACAACGTCGTATAAATTCGACCGTTAAACAACAGACCGTAACGGCCGGATTAAAAGAAACTTTCCTAAGCTTAGAGCCAAAACCAATAAATCTGCGCAAAACTTTCACCACTTACTTCAAGGCGCTTACGAGGGGACAAAATGCGTCAAAATAATGTTCAGCATAGCTCAGGCTCTGTTTCCGTCAACATAATTTCGAACACGTTTGTCGCTTTTTATGCGGGATATATTGCATTATTTTCACATAAACAGTTCTAGCATATCTCTGTGTAGCATAATGATGCTGCCTGCCATGAGCATGACACACGCGGGACGGATTATACGAAGAGCTAAATAACCTAGCAAATCTATCCGTCAACAAGCTAATTGACGTACCACATCGAGCAGCAGGGAGGTACCTTACTAAGATAAGTAGCTTCCCATTTGGCGTCGAAGATCATTCTTCCAGATCTTGATGCACTAGTCGGAAAGAAATGGTCGCCCGAAAGCTCGATTTTTCCGATTAAGTATGAAAAGACAACCAAGCACCGAGCAAAAGTGGTTAAGCAATTCCACTGCCACAGATAATTGGTCTTGAAGGCCCCCTGTCATCGGATGCATGCCAGAAGCCTAGCTGGCTGAGCAGATTTGATCCGAATGTTCCTCCGGTTGGCACAAGTAGGTCTCCCAGCTCAGTGCAGTGCAATCAAAATGGTAGATTCCTGTTCAACTGGCTCCAGAAGAGCTCGTTGCTCGTTGACGGAAAGACACATAAATAAAAATTGTAAAGCTCTATGGCGAATCGAGGTGCAGAAAAAGATGCTCTATTTTGATCGTGGAATTGTCTCCGGTCGGAGTTTTTTTTTCTTCCTACTAAGCGACTAACCAACTGACGACGATGAAGACGATTTGTTAAACACAACATGCGGGAAGAGATTTAATCTGTCGGAAAAGACACGAACGAAGCCACCGAAAACAAATGGCAATCCATCTCTACCTTCTTACCCAGTAAATGAAAGCATTTTCCACACTTTGTCAAGGTTAGAGGAAAACAATGTCGTGAATGTCGACGAGAGTGAGAAGACGTGCTCGGTTGGTGGCTTCTGAAGCTGGTTTGGTTCCGAATAAAAATGGTGTCAACTGCATTCAGCTTCTTGTTTTATTCATTCACCTCTTTAGTGCATTCAGTTTGAAATTCAAAACAACAAAAACTCCCGGCTTATTGGTCAACAAGGGCAAATTTTTTGTGAAAGGTGAAACATGTCTGAGCTTCTAAATGGGAGTAGATTTGAGGTACAAATTAAGCTGATAAGTAGTGATGATTAATTTAAACGCCACGATGGTCGCGATGTATATTTATAAGTTAAGAGTTTAATTTAATTCTGGATGAGTTCATACATTAAGAAATTCTAATTAGGTACGTCTTAAAAATCAGCATAAGTAAGAGTAAAAGTATCAAAGTAAATCACTCATTTGAAAATGAGAGTGAGAACCGGAACCGGACTTTTCCTAAGTGTTATATTAAATATCCGGGCTAACCCGGATAAAACTGAGCAATCTGACAACCTTCGTATTGATAATAGATAATTAACTCTCAGATGCACAGTATTGATGTAGAACAACACTTATAAAGTCCAAATATCTTGGAAACACGTGGGTAGTTTTTGGTTCTACACCGATTCACAGAAATCATTCTTGAGCTTTCTCTATAAATCTATAGTCAAGATGCAAAAAAACACTATTTTTAAAAGAATTTGGCGCGTGGAATTTTTATTACGAAATTTTAATTAATGTTTGAGATATCGACAAAAAATTGCTAAACAATTCCAAAATCATTTTATTTATTTATTTATTTATTTTTTTTTTTAAAAAGTAGTTTTTAGAAAATCGCTGTATTTCTTCAGATCTTGAATTTCTAATAATTTCATAATCTCAATCAAACACAAACAACTTCCTGCACCTAATTTTCAACGTTTGGAAGAAATTTGTAAAATTTTATTGAATAAATTCATTAAAAATAAAAATTAGTTTTTAGGGCCATATACTTTGTTTACGAGTCTTGACTTAGAATAACGGCTTCCAAACTGTTCAGTTAAGTTATTTGCATTTAAGTGATACTATTTCACCATATCAACAGTTCCTCATTTAAAAAAATCAGTCATAAAAAGGTTGAAAAGATCAAAATTGTAGAATTGTCAATATTACCAAAATTGTTAATATATCGAACATGTAGAAAATGTCAAATTTGGAACACGAATGATCAAAATTGTAAATATACCAAAATATATAAAATTTTCAAAATTGTGAAAATTATCTTAGCTGAAAAAAAAAAGAAATTGTCGATATTGTAAAAATTGTCATATTTGTTAAAAAGACCATAAAGATCAAAATTATCAAACTTGTTAAAATTTTTGAAAAGGTTATAAAAATGAAAAAGGTCCAATTGAACAGTCTATCGAAATCGCTAAAATCGACAAAATTGAAATTTTTTTCAAAATTTTAAAAATTTTCAGAATTGTAAACATTTTTAAAATTGTCAATTGTAAAATATCAAAATCTAGAATAATTTTCATATTTTCAAAACGGTGAAAATTGTCAAAACGGTCAAAAATTTTGGAATAGGCCAAATGGATGAAATTGTCGAAATCGACTAATTTTGTCAATTTTTTCTATTTTGTCAATTTTGTCAATTTTGCCAATTTTGTTAATTTTGTCAATTTTGTCAATTTTGTCAATTTTGTCAATTTTGTCAATTTTGTCAATTTTGTCAATTTTGTTAATTTTGTCAATTTTGTCAATTTTGTCAATTTTGTCAATTTTGTCAATTTTGTCAATTTTGTCAATTTTGTCAATTTTGTCAATTTTGTCAATTTTGTCAATTTTGTCAATTTTGTCAATTTTGTCAATTTTGTCAATTTTGTCAATTTTGTCAATTTTGTCAATTTTGTCAATTTTGTCAATTTTGTCAATTTTGTCAATTTTGTCAATTTTGTCAATTTTGTCAATTTTGTCAATTTTGTCTATTTTGTCAATTTTGTCAATTTTGTCAATTTTGTCAATTTTGTCAATTTTGTCAATTTTGTCAATTTTGTCAATTTTGTCAATTTTGTCAATTTTGTCAATTTTGTCAATTTTGTCAATTTTGTCAATTTTGTCAATTTTGTCAATTTTGTCAATTTTGTCAATTTTGTCAATTTTGTCAATTTTGTCAATTTTGTCAATTTTGTCAATTTTGTCAATTTTGTCCATTTTGTCCATTTTGTCAATTTTGTCAATTTTGTCAAATTTGGCAATTTTATCAATTTTGTCATTTTTGTCATTTATGTCATTTTTGTCATTTATGTCATTTTTGTGATTTTTGTGAGTTCTGTCAATTTTGTCAATTTTGTCTATTTTGTCAATTTTGTCAATTTTGTCAATTTTGTCAATTTTGTCAATTTTGTCAATTTTGTCAATTTTGTCAATTTTGTCAATTTTGTCAATTTTGTCAATTAAGTCAATTTAGTCAATTTAGTCAATTTTGTCAATTTTGTCAATTTTGTCAATTTTGTCAATTTTGTCAATTTTGTCAATTTTGTCAATTTTGTCAATTTTGTAAATTTTGTCATGTTGTTTTCAGTTTTGTGAATTTTATCCATTTTGTCAATTTTGTCATGTTTTTTTTTTCAGTTTTGTCAATTTGTCAATTACAAAAATGACAAAAATGACAAAAATGACAAAAATGACAAAAATGACAAAAATGACAAAAATGACAAAAATGACAAAAATGACAAAAATGACAAAAATGACAGAAATGACAAAAATGACAAAAATGACAAAAATGACAAAAATGACAAAAATTACAAAAATTACAAAAATGACAAAAATGACAAAAATGACAAAAATGACAAAAATGACAAAAAGACAAAAATTACAAAAATGACAAAAATGACAAAAATAACAAAAATGACAAAAATTACAAAAATGACAAAAATGACAAAAAATGACAAAAATGACAAAAATGACAAAAATGACAAAAATGACCAAAATGACAAAAATGACAAAATGACAAAAATGAAAAAATGACAAAAATGACAAAAATGACAAAAATGACAAAAATGACAAAAATGACAAAAATGACAAAAATGACAAAAATGACAAAAATGACAAAAATGACAAAAATGACAAAAATGACAAAAATGACCAAAATGACAAAAATGACAAAAATGACAAAAATGACAAAAATGACAAAAATGATAAAAATGACAAAAATGACAAAAATGTCAAAAATGACAAAATTGGCAAAATTGACAAAAATGACAAAAATGACAAAAATGACAAAAAATGACAAAAATGACAAAAATGACAAAAATGACAAAAATGACAAAAATGACAAAAATGACAAAAATGACAAAAATGACAAAAATGACAAAAATGACAAAAATGACAAAAATGACAAAAATGACAAAAATGACAAAAATGACAAAAATGACAAAAATGACAAAAATGACAAAATTGACAAAATTGACAAAAATGACAAAAATGACAAAAATGACAAAAATGGCAAAAATGGCAAAAATGACAAAAATGACAAAAATGACAAAAATGACAAAAATGACAAAAATGACAAAAATGACAAAAATGATAAAAATGACAAAATTGACAAAAATGACTAAAATTACTAAAATTACTAAAATTACTAAAATGACTTAATTGACTAAAATGACGAAAATGACAAAAACGACAAAACTGACAAATATTACAAAAAAGATTTATAAAGGAAAAAATAATCGCAAAAATGTCAAACATGACCAAAACATCCAAAATGACAAAATAAGCATAAAAGAGGAGAAACGACCAAAATGACAAAAATCAAAAAGATAAAAAAGGAAAAAATAAGAAAAACAACAAAAAATATAAGCGTTCATTTGGTGTAGCGGATAGGCTGGCGCGAGTTTGGTTATGGTATGCCAGGCTTCCTGGGTTCGATTCCCGGTATCGGCAAGAAAGATTTTGGAATCGAATCCCATTAGTCGCCGATTGGTAAGATGTGTTTCCTTCTATAACTGACTTTATTATAAGAATGTTCAATCAGTTGTCAGCTGGCCAGGTATATACACGGATGCCGGAATGCCTGTAAGTAAACTAGTCCACCTGATTGACTCGTTCTTCCACAAATATACACCAACACAATACAGTCATGTATAACAGTTCATACGAAGCCATGGGGTCCGAGTATGTTGTACGCGTTTGCATTGGAGATTTGTCGAACTAAACAATCTAAGAATGCCGCAGCCCGTGGCGTAGAGGATAGCCTTCCAGTCTTCTAAGCCAACGGTCATGAGATCAAATCCCGGTCACGGCATACATAGTACACTTTCTGTGGGTTGGTGGTTTTAGCATTTGTAAGATGCTAGCCATCATATCCTCGAAAGATGTACGCTTAGAGTTAAGTGAAAGGAATCTCTTCGAGGAAACATTAAGTTTCATTGAGATCCTGTATGTGTTTGTGTTCGTTTCTAAAAAAAAAAAAATGCATGTGAGCACATACTTAAGCAGAAACCGCGGTGAATCCGTGCACCCATAGTGGATAACTAACATACAACATACATTTTACTTAGGTAGAAGTAAACCGGGGTAGACGCAAAAATACTGTTTTTTTTTCTATGCAAGCCGATTGTTTTTATGACCGATTTTCTTGAAAAACTTTATTAGGACAATCATTTTCCTCGAAGACCGTGTCACGATTGGAGTTAGGTTTAACAAAAAAGTTATTGTTGTTGGATAATATTCAGGGAGGGATGCAGCTTCATATCCAAAAAAAAAATGAATTTATTGGAAAAAGATTGCGTTGAGCTCTTTTTTTTTACTTTCAGCTTACTTACTGGCTTTCCGTATAACTCCAAATCGATAAAAAAAAATGATGAGCAGTTTTGTTTTGTTTCGTGAACACCCGTAGAAAAATGGAAAATTCAATTCGATGCGTAATTCAGCAAAACCGCTGAGGTTAAAAGAAAAGGTTAGTCTAAGAACAACAATACCAAGTTTTAAAACGTTTCTTTTGATCTATGTGAGTTTGATAAAATCGAATGGCTGAAAAGAAATAGAAAAGACTGGATAGGGTATTTTCAGAAAATTGAACCGTTTTGCCACTGATAATCGAAAATTCGAACTTTCACCATCACCACAATCGACAACCAAACCTTGACTGATACCGGTAAAATTCTTCAATTTGCAGTAGAGCAATTCCGCAGTGAGTTACCACCACAACATAATGGCAAATGGTTCCATAGAAAACCGATCGCGCTCATAAGCTAATCTATCGCTAAACTTGCCTTTGTGTCGCTTTTTTCTCGCTCTCTCGCAAGTTTTGCTTATGCTTCAAACTTCAATTCAGCCCGGATCGACAACAATCTCGAAGGTGCAAAAACCTTCGATTTCACTTGCCAATAAACAAAGATAACATCTCGGTTTTGCTCGGCTTTTCCCTCTTCTGTTGGAAGCTTCTATCCACTTCAACAAAAGTCGATTCTTTTCGGGAAAATTTATCTTGAAGGTAACAAGTTGGAGCTGTTGTAGTTCGGATGTTTTCCCTTCTTTTTACAGATTTGCTAAGCTCGTTCACGATCATTAACACATGTTTGCTGGCAATGGTTCACTTTGTTGGTTGCTCGCGATAATACTGTTTTCGATCGTTGTTATTTAAAATTGTATAGATATTGTAGTTTTATAGGTAGATGATTCATAGAAATTCGTCCGAAAATAAACGAATGAAATATTAGTGCTGTAGTTTTTTACAAATAAATAAGAAACAGGAGCCGGTACAAACACTTCGAAAAAAGTAAAACAAATTAGTCACAGTGTTTTCACGGAGCTGAGGAGCTTTCCAGTGTAGAAATCAGCCATTGAATGGTGTTTAGGTTGTGTTTTTTTTCCTTCTCCTACTTTGTTCATGAATGGAATTCTCAAGTTCATTGTTTTCATGTTAAAAGAAGCAGAACGATATGGTTGTTGTTTCTATATCGGGTTGCAGTTTAGTTTCGCGAATTTTCATTAAGCTGCCGCTCGAGCTACAGGTAACTTACTCGGTCGCGGGTGTGCGAAATCGAATTTGCAACGTTTATTCTCGATCTCAAACCACACAAAACCACGAAAATATGTTCAGATTTACAAGAATTGAATTTTTTTCCTCTATGAATATTATCTACATTTTATTACGTTAAAAGACGTTGAACTCGACATTGAAAGAGGAACCATCTAGAAATTTAGTACCTATGTTTAGAAGTTCCTCAAAAATTTGAGATTTTTTTTGTCACTTCGGAAATGTCTTCTTCTTGCATAAAACCAACTTGAAAATAAACAATGGAAATAATCTAAAGTCTATTTCGAGCAATTTTCATGATCTCATATGGTCTTTTCTCAAGTTCCCTTCTCATCATTCCAAATGAGTAATTATTCAGATTAATCATCTGAAGGCACACTTCCCGAGCCCGTCTGGAGCTGGCTACCTTCCTTGTATGATGAATGATTCTGCCTAACAGCGCTTAATCATAATTATCATCTTCATCAAAATCATCATTTCGAACTTTTGTCTGAATGTGCCGAAAGGCTGGCGATGTGTAGAGGAAATTCAAAGCAAGTTATCCCCATTTCGGATCGGTGTTGATGTCTTCTGATTGAATTATCACAAGCTTAGTGAATTTAACAACCTTTTTCTATAATTTTGTTTTGTATTTTGGATTCAGACTTTTCCTTTTTTTCCTTTCATTTTCATATCTAGAAATCATAAATCCTGTACGTTAGGGTTATAAAGAATGTCGGAGAAAAAAAAAATCATAAAAATCGAAATATCACATGTTTTCTTGGCCCAAAAACTGATCCTTAGCCAAATTTCAACTCAATCATATTTGATTTAGGAGTGCTTCAAAAAGCTTAATCTTTCAATTTTTCACCCTTAAAAATCACCAAAGGGGACCAAAAGAAATCCTGGAAATCGAAATTTTAATTTTGATGACAAATTACTAAAAAAAAACAAAACGTCGATATCCAGTGTTATTGAAAAAAAAGTTTCAGCTAATACCGACCTGCTTGGAGCCGATTTCGGAACAACCGGTGGCTTTTAGAAGAAATGTTTGAAAATTGGCTTTAAAAATAAAGCTCCCCTCGCTCCAAAAGACTTAGTATTAAAATAATTATAAGCCTTAAAAATGAAATTATCAACTGAATTTGAATGCAGAAGCAATTGAAAGATTCCCCTAAATTCTACCACGGTATAATAAATGTTCAGATACTGGTATTTCGATAACAATTTACTATCTTCTCCAGTGAGCGTCTTCGGATGAAAACGCTCACTGAAGAAGATAGTAAGTTGCTATTGAAATACCGTTCTTATACCGCGGTTAAATTTAGGGGAATCTTTTGATTCGTTTGGAAAACGTCACTATTTTGGTTTTTCTTGAGTACTTTCTTCTCAAACTACGCTAAATAAAATTTAATTTATGACACTTGCTGGAAAATTTTCTGGCTACACCTTTGCCGCAGAAAGAGTAGTTCTTTTGCAAAACTATGGCATCTGGTAACCCTGAACTTGATCTCAAGAGCCTAAAATCAGTAATTTTCCCGCTAAAACAATATTTCTCAACACTCCTTTGGCTATTGGCTTCCAGCAATCTGGCCTTTTTGCTAGATTCTTTTCATGGAAAAGACTGCTGTTTTGTGGTGTTATAACTTTTTTTCACTCTGATCCTTCCGCTTTGCACTGTTGCAGTTGTAGTCAGAGAATTTTCCAGGAAGATAACGTTCGATTTGCATTTCATGAGAGGAAAATTAAAAAAAAAAAAACAAAAAAAAGTGTCGCTCTACGCGTCTTTACATACAAAACTTAAAGTCAAATCCGGGATACCTCAATCTCATATTAAAAAAATGCAAAAAATCTGTTGTTTAATTTTATCCATATGTAAGTTTTTTAGACTTCATATTAGGGTGGCATCAGTTTCTATGACAAATTTCATCGTCTAGTTTAGGAATCCTACCAATGATCCAAAAAAACTCTTTTGTGAAAATTTTTGGCCTAATTGAACTTGATTTAGCTATGCTTTAAAGCTCTCAAAGTTTCGATTGTTGTACTTCTTAAATAATTTAGCTATTAAGCTATTTGAATATTCATAAGCAATCTGAAACATAATTTTCAATCTTGGATATTCAATCACTCTCCAATGCGATGGTTCTGAAAAAATCAAAAACCAAAAAAAATGTTTCAAAAATTCACAAATTATAACGAGGATCGTTTGGATTATTTGTGAGTTTTATTACAATTATGGTATTTTTTTAAGAAAAACTCAATAAGAAAATTGGTAAACCGAGCGAAACGTAAAAGATTACAAAAAGTTCCAAAAATCACCGAAATAAAAAACTAAAAAAATCAAAGATATAAAAAAACGCAATTAACGAAACTAAAAACATTACAAAAAACACAAAAACCAACAAGTGGCATACTATAATTATTATTGATTATTGTTTGTACTTTTTGCAAATCTTTTTAAAACTTGAAGTTTTTGTAATATTTACCATTTTTATCAGTTTTGTTATTTTTATAAAATTTTTAATTTTTGTATTTTTTTTGTAATGTTTTATATTTTTTGTAATTTAAGTAATTTTTGTCATTTTTGTGGTTTTTTTTCATTTTTGTCATTTTTTTACGTTTTTATCATTTTTGTAATTTTTGTCATTTTTGACATTTTTGTCATTTTTGTCATTTTCGTTATTTTTGTCAACTAATGGATTTTTGTTGTTCTTCCTTTATTGCTTTTTTTTTCATTTTTGACATTTTTATCATTTTTGTCATTTTTGTCATTTTTGTCATTTTTGTCATTTTTGTCATTTTTGTCATTTTTATCATTTTTGTCATTTTTGTCATTTTTGTCATTTTTGTCATTTTTGTCATTTTTGTCATTTTTGTCATTTTTGTCATTTTTGTCATTTTTGTCATTTTTGTCATTTTTGTCATTTTTGTCATTTTTGTCATTTTTGTCATTTTTGTCATTTTTGTCATTTTTTTTCTATTTTGTCTTTTTTGACATTTTTTTCATTTTTGTCATTTTTTTCTATTTTGTCTTTTTTGACATTTTTTTCATTTTTGTGATTTTTGTCATTTTTGATAATTTGGGCGTTTTTGTCATTTTTGTCATTTTTGTCATTTTTGTCATTTTTGTCATTTTTGTCATTTTTGTCATTTTTGTCATTTTTGTCATTTTTGTCATTTTTGTTATTTTTGTCATTTTTGTCATTTTTGTCATTTTTGTCATTTTTGTCATTTTTATCATTTTTGTCATTTTTGTCATTTTTGTCATTTTTGTCATTTTTGTCATTTTTGTCATTTTTGTCATTTTTGTCATTTTTGTCATTTTTGTCATTTTTGTCATTTTTGTCATTTTTGTCATTTTTGTCATTTTTGTCATTTTTGTCATTTTTGTCATTTTTGTCATTTTTGTCATTTTTGTCATTTTTGTCATTTTTGTCATTTTTGTCATTTTTGTCATTTTTGTCATTTTTGTCATTTTTGTCATTTTTTTCTATTTTGTCTTTTTTGACATTTTTTTCATTTTTGTGATTTTTGTCATTTTTGATAATTTGGGCGTTTTTGTCATTTTTGTCATTTTTGTCATTTTTGTCATTTTTGTCATTTTTGTCATTTTTGTCATTTTTGTCATTTTTGTCATTTTTGTCATTTTTGTCATTTTTGTCATTTTTTTCTATTTTGTCTTTTTTGACATTTTTTTCATTTTTGTGATTTTTGTCATTTTTGATAATTTGGGCGTTTTTGTCATTTTTGTCATTTTTGTCATTTTTGTCATTTTTGTCATTTTTGTCATTTTTGTCATTTTTGTCATTTTTGTCATTTTTGTCATTTTTGTCATTTTTGTCATTTTTGTCATTTTTGTCATTTTTGTCACTTTTGTCCTTTTTTACATTTTTTTCATTTTTGTGATTTTTGTCATTTTTGTTAATTTAGGCGTTTTTGTCATTTTTGTCATTTTTGTCATTTTTGTCATTTTTGTCATTTTTGTCTTTTTTGTCATTCTTGTCATTTTTGTCATTTTTGTCATTTTTGTCATTTTTGTCATTTTTGTCATTTTTGTCATTTTTGTCATTTTTGTCATTTTTGTCATTTTTGTCATTTTTGTCATTTTTGTCATTTTTGTCATTTTTGTCATTTTTGTCATTTTTGTCATTTTTGTCATTTTTGTCATTTTTGTCATTTTTGTCATTTTTGTCATTTTTGTCATTTTTGTCATTTTTGTCATTTTTGTCATTTTTGTCATTTTTATCATTTTTGTCATTTTTGTCATTCTAGTCATTTATTTAATTTATTTCATTTTTGTCATTTTTGCCATTTTTTTCATTTTTGTCATTTTTGTCATTTTTGTCAATTGCGTCATTTTTGTCATTATTGACATTTTTGACATTTTTGACATTTTTGACATTTTTGTCATTTTTGTCACTTTTATAATGATAAAAATGACATTTGTTGTTAATTTTTGTCATTTTTTGTCATTTTTGTCATTTTGATCGTTTTTCCTTTTTTTGGCTTTTTTTTCATTTTTTTCGTTTTTGTCATTTTAGACATTTTTGTCATTTTTATCATTTTTGTCATTTTTGTCATTTTTGCCATTTTTGTCATTGTTGATTTTCGTTGATTTTTTGTTTAGTCATTTTTCTTATCTTTTCCTCTTTTTTATTTTTTGTCTTTTTGATGTTTTTCTCATTTCTGCCTTTTGGTCATATTTGTCATGACTTTGACGGGAGGGTTCTTTGTGTACTAAAAATATCTGAACATGTAAAAGTAAGCATTTTCACAACATTTGATGAGATTCACTTGTCAATAGATTGAATTTTACCGATTTTGGTCGAATTTTATGATTATTTTGTATGGCAGCCCTTGAGTGCGACAGACTCAAAACTCCACAGATATCATTCTTTACTCAAAAAACTACTCCATGCCGAATTTCTCATCAATCGGCCCAGTAGTTTCTGAGTTTTTCAAAAACAAATGTAGGGATTCTCTCTCTCGAAGAGACTCTGACGATTTTTAGTAAAATTCATACAACGACTAAACGTATTGATCGAGAAACATATATTCAGTTTTTATATATTGTATATATTGTAATATGAACTTTTAAATGCGATTAACGATAAAATTTTCTACTTGCTCTATTTGAAGCTAAAAGAGTCATTTTTCAACACATATTGCCTCATAACTTCAAAGCAAAAACAAATTTTGGTAATCCGTTTTGAACAAAAGATGCGCAATATAATTATCTAAAATGTTGCTGAATAAAAAATTTTGATAAAATATCACCATGAAAAGATATCAAGAAAAGACTGATTTTGATAGAACCACCCTAACTTCATGAAAACAAGTTTTTTTAGCGAACACACACATAGAGGATCTCAGTGAAACTTGATGTTTCTTTGAAGAGATCTAAATTCTACTTAAGACTAAAGCGTACATCTTTCAATGATATAATGGCTAACATCTTACTTATGCTAACACCACCAGCCCACAGAAAGAGTACTATGTTTGCCGTGACCGAGACTCGATCTCATGACCTCTGGCTTAGAAGACTTAAACGCTATCCTCTAGGCCACGATCGGCGGCGAAGTTGTCATAAAACTTTCAGTTCAAGAGATAGATGGTATCTTCGACAAAGTATCATGAATTTTTTTGTTCTACAATATTGCAGAATAATGTAGGCTTCTATCTTATGACAGTTAGAAAATAATTTTCGGATCTAAGAAATCTTCTGAACCGCCCCTCAAAATTTTCCAGTAAAATGACCACCTTTAGTTGTTGTAAAAGTTTGTGCAAGACATTAAATGCATCAAACTTAAGGGAAAGACGCTAATAATTGTTCCCTCGCTAATTTAATTTCTGGATTTTTCCTTTTTTTTTTTTGGTTTCGCGTTGCCCTTGCTAATCGGATTTGGCCTCTAACTACAATGCATTGGGCATTGCTGTGTGCATCTTTTAGGCAACCCCCCAAGTGAAATTGGGGCTGGGTCCATGAAGATGATGATTATGGCCCCATGCACAGTACCTACCAGCTGCTTAATGTCCATCCCACCAAGAGAAGGCGAGATGGATAAGTTTTTGAAGAACGCACATCAAACATACATCAAACATTTTTAACAATGTGGAAATGATTTGAGCAAACTCGATTGATCATATCCCAACGAACGATGAATGATGATGGTTTTCTCTTTTTTTTTTCTCCTAAACACCCCTTGCTGATCCACCTGTGTTGTGAATCTGTTTAAACCGACTTTGGGCAGGCTAAATCCAAAAAAAAAGGGAAAAGAAATGTTGCTAACAATGTTAATGGCTGGTGAAGTGCGCTGTTGAAGATGGGCATTTTAATTGACCGAAGATGTGGTTGCTTAAATGATGTGTGAGCGAGCACGTTATGTTGTTTTTTTTTTTTTTGGCTCCCCATAGAGCTTTCACTGATTTGATTTTTTTTTCTCGAGCGTGGCAACTTTTATCTGAAAGCACGATATGATCTGAACCGGAATTGGAAAAGGTGTTCAAAATATCATTTGAAAGGTCGGTCAGTTCCAAACAGTGTTTAGGCTATGGGTTAAATGGCTAGCAATTATTCATTCGGAGTTGTTAATTTGGGTTTAAATATTTTCATTCATAGAATAGAAGTGTTTTGTATTTATTTTAAAAGATGTTGAGAATTTTAAATTCTGAATAATAAATTTCTTATCAAGAGTACTCAAAGTTATATTTGAAATATTTCGTTGTGAATTCTTTTGATTTCTAGATTATTCTCTGAAAACCTTTTGAATAACCATACAAGAGAAGCCCTCAACATAAATGAAGGAACAAAAAAAACACTTTTCGTTGATTATCGTATACCACACACGCAGACTGACTCAACGTTGTTTGCCAGAAATTTGAAACCATGGTGTATCAATTTTAAGATAAATATTTGAAACAGAAAAAAAACTGCGGCAATCACTCCAGCATGACTTGATGATGGTTCCATGGGATACTCTTTTGTGGGTGTTTTTTTTTTCATTCGGGATTTGAGTTCTCATCACTAAACCGCCCACTTGGCCTCACATTTTAACGTAGTCTAAGTACGCACATGATGTTTCATTAATGTTGGAAGTGCGTCTCTCGTTTCACTGATAAGATTGTGGCATTGGAGAAGACTGAACAGATGATATTATGGTGGCGACCTTTTAAAAGCACGTCGATCTTTTTTTATAGGTGAAAAAACGAAACCAACGACTTTAAAGATATCAACCCAAAAAAAATAAACAATTATTGAAAAAAAATTCCCTGAGTGTTTGTATAGTATAAGTAGGAATAATCTTATGAATATTTTTCACAGCAAAAAAAATGTCTATCAAACCAACCTGTTTGTTCAATCTATCTTTCAGTTGAACTTGAAGAACCTGAACACTAGTTAGTGGTAGTTAGTACCTGAAATGAAACAAAAAAATTACTTATAAAAACTGTTGGAATTATCTTTTACAGGTTGTGGGAAAATACAATTTTGCGTCATGTTAGAGCATAAGAAGTTTTGGAAACTGCTGAAAACTTGTTAACATATTTGAAACACTCGGTTTTTATGAAATTAAATAGCTTTCAAGTCGTCATTGTTAAAAAGCCTTCTACATTTTAAACAAAAGCTTTGTAAAAACTGAACCTTTCTTATCAAATGTATACGTTTGGCTCAGACTGCATTTAAAGCGTACCAAGAAGCTGAAGATTTCAGAAAAATGGAAAAAGGGCTATGTAAATCGTCGATTTGACATTTATTTTCGGAAAGGAAATAGGACAGCCAGAGCCTTTCAGTTTAGTATTCTTTTTCTGACATGGCGACCGTTAAAATAAATTCAATAATTTTAAAAACGGTAAAAATTTTGGCGTGAGTCATATGAAGAACTGCTTTTTCTCAATCGGGACAGCACGCGAAACAATAGAACTGTTTAGAAGCCACTAAATAAAAAGCCAAATAAGAAAATATAGCTATACATTTGGGTCTCAGCGAATAGAATTTCGAAACGGAGCAATACAATTTTCGAAATGACCCAAAAATTTACCTTAATCGAACTTTTAAGTTTTGGTAAAGGTTTTTACCTAAAAAACATCACCAAAAAGGGGACAGAAAGAAAATTTTAAATCGACTTTCCGGGACTTTTGAAGGAGCGTTATTATGTAAAACCTGTGGCTGTATACGGAATGTTTCAGAGTTACCTTACCGAGAAATTTCATGGTAAACTTTGATAGTTTAATATGCTTGAAAATATCTGCCATTTTTCCCCTTCCGGTTGTCCAGGAAGCTGCCTGAAGTCTGCCTTGGTGAAGTTTTCGTCGTCCATTATCACGTAATCAAACTTTGTCAACAGCTTCCGAGATCTTGTTTTTGCCGTCATTTATGTCGTTTTTGTATTTTTTTATTGCATTTTTGTCATTTTTGTCATTTTTGTCATTTTTGTCATTTTTGTCATTTTTGTCATTTTTATCATTTTTGTCATTTTTGTCATTTTGTCATTTTTGTCATTTTTGTCATTTTTGTCATTTTTGTCATTTTTGTCATTTTTGTCATTTTTGTCATTTTTGTCATTTTTGTCATTTTTGTCATTTTTGTCATTTTTGTCATTTTTGTCATTTTTGTCATTTTTGTCATTTTTGTCATTTTTGTCATTTTTGTCATTTTTGTCGTTTTTGTCATTTTTGTCATTTTTGTCATTTTTGTCATTTTTGTCATTTTTGTCATTTTTGTCATTTTTGTCATTTTTGTCATTTTTGTCATTTTTGTCATTTTTGTCATTTTTGTCATTTTTGTAATTTTTGTCATTTTTGTCATTTTTGTCATTTTTGTCATTTTTGTCATTTTTGTCATTTTTGTCATTTTTGTCATTTTTGTCATTTTTGTCATTTTTGTCATTTTTATCATTTTTATCATTTTTGTCATTTTTGTCATTTTTGTCATTTTTGTCATTTTTGTCATTTTTGTCATTTTTGTCATTTTTGTCATTTTTGTCATTTTTGTCATTTTTGTCATTTTTGTCATTTTTGTCATTTTTGTCATTTTTGTCATTTTTGTCATTTTTGTCATTTTTGTCATTTTTGTCATTTTTGTCATTTTTGTCATTTTTGTCATTTTTGTCATTTTTGTCATTTTTGTCATTTTTGTCATTTTTGTCATTTTTGTCATTTTTGTCATTTTTGTCATTTTTGTCATTTTTGTCATTTTTGTCATTTTTGTCATTTTTGTCATTTTTGTCATTTTTGTCATTTTTGTCATTTTTGTCATTTTTGTCATTTTTGTCATTTTTGTCATTTTTGTCATTTTTGTCATTTTTGTCATTTTTGACATTTTTGTCATTTTTGTCATTTTTGTCATTTTTGTCATTTTTGTCATTTTTGTCATTTTTGTCATTTTTGTCATTTTTGTCATTTTTGTCATTTTTGTCATTTTTGTCATTTTTGTCATTTTTATCATTTTTGTCATTTTTGTCATTTTTGTCATTTTTGTCATTTTTGTCATTTTTGTCATTTTTGTCATTTTTGTAATTTTTGTCATTTTTGTCATTTTTGTCATTTTTGTCATTTTTGTCATTTTTGTCATTTTTGTCATTTTTGTCATTTTTGTCATTTTTGTCATTTTTGTCATTTTTGTCATTTTTGTCATTTTTGTCCTTTTTTTCATTTTTGTCATTTGTCACTGATTCGCAAGGCGTTGTGACGGCACGAAATTTTATGTTCAGCTACATGAAATACATCAAAGTACAATCTTAAAATTAATGCTTTATTTAGCTTAGAAACTCAAGAAATAATGTGATTTGGTTATAATGTAGATCTATTTATTCCCAAAAAACTAAGTGCATTGAATCCAAAAAGGCTCATATGAGCTGATAAGGTTTGCAACACTGAGCACATTAAGTCTGTTCCAAGTTTTTTTTTGTGCGATCACTTGAATAGTATTCAAAAAATATCATATAAAGGAAAAACTTATTCGTAAAAGCATTTTAATGTGTTTCTGATTAATTTTAGTATTTAATTGCAAAGGAAAGGAAAAATAAATAATAATTTCAAAAACCTTCGATCTATTAAAAGTTATTTAATGGATAGTGCCTAAATCAGCCGTCTTATAAAAATCTTATAAATCACAAGCTAAATTTGATCCTCGAGCACAAAGTCCAATTGTAAATTTGGGGGATCCAACCAAGGAAGTAGATGGCCCCGTTAGGCTGAAATTGGTATAGAATTATGAGATTTTTTTTGAAGGAACTTGACAACCCAGTTTTGCACCAAGTTCTTAAGTCTCTATCGGCCGATTTATTTTCATAATAGTTTTTCACGAAGCGTTAATTACGTCAAATATTTCGTCCCAAGGTCCCATTTATCTAGATAAGGATTATGATAAAAATAAAGATATTGAGTTTCAAAACTTAACTTCTGAATAGTCAAATAACGAAAAATACATAAAAAAGAAAAATCGGTTGAAAAGACCAAAATTATACAATTAATTTTTTTTGTTCCTCCTAAAAAAATCCACTTAATTCCAGACAAACTTTATGTTTGTTGCGCGAGCCTGGCCCAAATTTTGCATAGGACTTTGCTCTATAGTCACGATTGCCGAAAAATATTCTGTGTTTTTGACACAATGAAATCTTCTTTCTCTGTGATCTTACCCTAAAAAACTTGTACTAGTTTGTTTTGACGCTATTTTTATCAATTTTATTGAAAAGTCATATCAAACACTACCAAAAAGCATTATTAGCTAAAACAAATTTCTTAGAAAAAAATCAATTATAATCACCAGCTCATCAAATTTACACGAATAAGTGTAACAAATTCAATATAAATTATGACATAAAAATGTACATTTTCTAAAAAAAGGACAGATTTGGAAGTTCTGTCTAAAACTTTTAAATTCTGTGATCTGTGCCACAGATTCTGTGATGAAAATTTACTCAAAATTCTGTGAAATTACAGATTTTTCTGTGATTTCTGCAACATTGGTGCTGGTACATAGTTTAATTTGTTAATTTTGTAATCAGTTGAAAGTCTCTTTGTGAGATTTTATGTGAATATGGGGTTCGATGGGTTATCTAGTAAGATTCTGCGAGGTAGAAATGTAAAAAAGAGCGTTTTTAAAAAATTACTACAAAATAAAAATATTTTCTATAAAAGTTCAATGAATTTGTTTGATTTTTTTCATTGATGCTTGTTTTTTTTGAACATAATGCCAGAAAGAAATAAAAAAAATATTTTTTTTTAATTTATTTTTTAATATCAACGAAAACATAATCAATTCTAGAGAAAGGTAACTGAAAATATTTTGATGGAAAATGAAGGTCAAAAAGTAACGTTTCTAATGATTTGTAACTAATTTATGAATAATGAAATTAAAAATAAAAATCGGTTCTCCAGTTGAGGGGTTCTCAAAATGGATGTATAAGAAACCCGTCCCGAAAAATCCGTCCATATATGTAGATTTTGTATATTGGCCAAAAAACTGACCTGCGCAAAACTTCAGCTCAATCGAACTAGATATAGGGGTGACTGAAAGCGATCAAAGTTTCGGTTTTATGACATTCAAAAATAACCTTAGGGGAGATGAGGGCATAACGAGCACCCAGGGCATAATGAGCACTACGCTTTTCTACGAAAGTACGTATTTTCTTAAACAAATTTTCATGAGGATTTGTTTCGTACTTCCTATAGTATTAATTTTTCACAAAAAAAAAGAATCTCCTTATCTTCTTTACAGAGATATTTAAAAAAAAACTAGCTTGGTTCTCAAGTTACGAAAATATTATAATTTTTGAGCACCACGAAATAAGCTCTTATGATCTTAAAATAACCTTGATCTATAATGTACGCACTGCAATATGATGTACACATTGTTTTTCAATTTTTACCATCATAAAATTTTTGATTTTTCACATTTATCAATTTTAAAACACGTTTTTACTTAAATTTGTTGACTAGGGGCATATAGAGCACCATATTATCGAGGCATAATGAGCATTTTCTGCCGTAGAATCTAGCAGCGAATTAGAATTGATTTATAGCGCCACACCTTGACTAGTTTTCATCCGACAATTTAGCCTATTGGTAAGGTGTCGGAGAGGTAATCAAAAGACTAGAGTTAGATTTCTGTTCGAGGTGATTTTTTTCCATTTACAATTCATGATCGATTTTTTTATTGTTACATTATACGGCTAGTAGCATCATCCTCCGAACAAAGCACATAATGTATGAGCGTGCGTGAATTGTTTGTATTCTACAAACAGACCTAGATTATTTTGTTATTGCTTTGTTTGATGAATCTACGACTCACCTGACTTCATCGAATTGAATTCGCTGCTAGATTCCCCGGCAGAAAACGCACATCTTGCCCTGATTAATGGTGCTCATACTGCCTCAGGGGGGGTTCTCATTATGCCTCCACAGTGGTTGGTTTTCAGCTTTTGGCAAAAATTTTTAAAATGCATTTTTTAACGTTTTCATCTAGTTTTTCACGTTTCAGCCCGTTAGGGAATAGGCTTTTCAAGTGTCTGCCCCGGTAAATCGGTAAAATCAAAATTTTAATTTCAATGCCAAATGACTTAAACATGCATAAAACGTCAAAATCTAGTATTATCTTGAAAAATTCGTTTAAAATTCGATTTTGAAATTTTAAAAATCACCAAAGAGGAAACCAGATGGAATCCGGAAAATCAAAATACAGGCATTTGATTTTTTTTAAAAATCAATCCTCAATCCGGGCAACATCCGGGAGAGTGTTGCCAAAACCCAGTACTGTTTTGGGGGTGGTTTGGTATCAGTTCACTACTCGAAGGAAATGATGGCTCGGTACCAATCCAACAAAGTCCAGATCGTACCGAATGAGATGAATCCGTCAAATTATCTTCATGCGAGACCGATTGAAACTTTTTCGGTTCATACCAAAATGTATTTGAGAAAACATGTGGTTCTATGCAGGTTCTATCGAAAACTTTGCGAAAGACTGGAAAAAAGTGGTCAAAACCATCGCAACTCAGTCTGTGCTGAAGCTAACGAACAGTCTTCGATCAAAAACTCAATCACTGGCCTACGATTGACTTTAATCTATTTTTTTTATTAGTTCATTTTAAAAGAAGACTTTAGAGAACAGAAAAGTAACAAAAATGGATTTGCTCCGATATTGTGTTCATACTGTTTATTTAAAATCGTGCTTATTCATAATTGCACACTCTACAGTTTTAGTCTTGATTTATATCAACAAGAAGTTTTTTTTAAAGATTCCACTTAAGACTGAATGCGATAGCCAGGCGGAATTCAATCGAAATATTTCTTTGATTTAAAAGATTTATCGAGCTTACCCAGAAATTTCAAAAACTGTTTTACGGGATTCACTAGTTATCGAAACAAAGTCATGTGAATTTTTATCAATCCGACGCATCTTAAAATAAACGCACCATAACCTGCAAACCTCTTATCTTTAAATAAATCATCACCCACCATCATCGTTTGTTGGCGAACAAGAAATACAACCACGGGGTATTCCTCGCGTCTTTAATTCGCGCGTTATCAGCATCCCCTCCTAGTTGGGCCACTTGGCACTTCGTTAGGGACGTTATCAGCAAGCAAGCAAGCAAGCAATTTACATCCATTTGTAGTGGTTACTCATGGCTGGGCGTATTTTTACGGTTATTTTTTTCGATTTCAGTCACCAAGTGGTAGGTTTTTGTCAATGAAGCTGTATTTCCAAATAGAAAGATTAGTGGCTGGCTAGTTTACTATCTGATAGCACTTCCAGTTGTAGTTGATTCAAAGCATACGCTAGTGAGCCAAGGCTGCGGCCCGAATGCCAATTTTAACGAATAAAATTCGACATTGTGCTTTCGGAGGTCTAGGTGGGCTGCATTTGATGAGATAAGGACGTCGTCGTAATCGAAGGAAATTGGTAGAGATAAGGGACCAGAGGAAATTGAACTTGTAGCAATTCATTTTACTGTGCGAAACTAGATTTAAAGAGAGGACGCAAAAGTAACGTCGGAATGTTGTTTTTGGTTGAAGACTATGCCTAAAGATATAAAGTAACGAAGGCTTTGTAAGAATCTGTCAAGTAGAACTAAATTGGAATGACAAAACTGACCCATAGCATAAGGGGTAAACGCTCTCTACATTTCATGTGATACCGAATATGACATGAATAGACTGGAACGTTGCTCAATCGGATCATTCAGATCTCAAACTAAATATCCGCTACGAGTTCGAGATTGGGGCGGTTTCAAACGACTCGGAGCAGCAGATTATGCATGTCAACATTCCAATCGCATGCCATTTTGCAACTCTCGTTTCCTTTTCTTAAAACAACGTTCGACTTCCCGCTTGTGAACTTTTTGCCAAGACACTGTCTGTACCGACTGAGGAAATTTACCAATAAGAAAAAATGTGCTTTCTAGAGTAGTAAGTCGCCCTGGCAGCTGTTGCGCCAGGTGACCGTGGTGCACTTTTGATTAAGGGTAGATGAATCAGTTCTAATCTTAACTTCTTGAAGAATTTTCGTTCCAACGATTTCAACGTTTCAATAACTTGTTTAACGGTCAAACTTGTAACCCTCACCCTAATACAGGTTCGTTTAAGACAAACGCTATGCAAAACCGAATTGTACTGCTATGAACTTATTTGAGACATAAGACATAACTATGCCGCCTCTCTCAAGTGCTTCGGGCTATGATCAATTGAAATCAGTTAAAAACCCCCAGTATATTTTTGCCATGCTATTGAAGGTTTATGTTTATAGTCCACCCAAGATGTTGTCGATGGCAGCAGTCAACTTAAGGCATATTTTACAGTTTCAATGAGCAAATGTTGCTTTCCAAATCTAGTCGTACGTAGTCATACTGCCGGCCGCCCATTGAGCTTTTGTTTCGAGACATTTAATTTTTGATTTCAGAACTTCGTGGTCGGAAATCGAAGCTAAAAATTGAACGTATGAAATCAAAAGTCTTATTCCTAGAATATAATACGAATATGAACTTAGTTAGGTTTGAACACAGGTGTTTCAGAAATTATCAATGAAATTCGGTACATCTTTGTTAGAACTTCAATTAGTTATACCATTTCAAGCAGACAGTTCTGTGAAATTTTTGAAGATTTTTTTCCGAACATTTATTTACGATTTTTAACGTTTTATGTTGAAAGATTTCGAGTTTCTGGGTCTGCCTTTTTTTCTATGTGCATCTGGATTCCATTCAAGCTCCTCTCTGCAAATCTCGTTCTCATCTCTTCGCAGCGTGTGTCCAATCCATCTCCACTTACGTACCCGAGTCTCGATTTCTAGCGCCCTTTGATTACACCGGCGATGTAGTTCCACGTTTGACATCCAATTGCCTGGCCAACAAGCGCGGATGATATTCCGCAGGCAGCGATTCACAAAAACTTTCTGTTGAAGTATGAGTGATCAACGCAGGTTTGTGTTGGAATTGAGTTAAACATTGTTTATTTCCTTCGTTAAGTCCCTATACAATAACTTAATTCTATAACGATTATCATCTTGTCGCTTAAAACTAACTGATTCTCAATCTCAGAATCAGTTCTTAATTCCTGTTGGATTCTGAGATATCCTCTCAGAATTAACTGCCAACACATGCTGTGTTGGCTAAGTTGATCGTGTATGATGACAACATTTGTATTGTTGTCATCATCATCGATGATCATTGGTTGTCAAAACGCTATTGTTCTCAGTATGCCAATAGAGTATTTCCTGAGACAGATTGTGGTAGGGTAGTTTTTTGTTTTTGTTTTGAAAAATGTAAACACCAACTGGTCACCATTCTGATCTTTGATGATAAGCACTGTTCAATGCTTTCTTTAAAAATCTTCTTTAATTAAAAGGATCAACAAACCTTCATGTCTGAACTTGTTATCAATTTGCAAATCATTAAACAAAAAATTTATATGCTTCTCACCAAGGTGCGCTTGCAAAACCACTACAATTGCATTGCCAATTTCAACCGTTACTATCAGGCCATTGAATATACGTAATGTTGTTGTTATGTTTACCCTACCACGATATGCCGAGAAAATGTAAACATGAGAAATCAGCTGTTCGTCTGACAAGTGGGGAAATGCCTTATTGACCGACTAAAAGAGAAAGAGAAACCAAAACAAACCAATGTGGTTTTGGTTTTTCCCCATGGAGGAACGTAGTCGATCCGGTATGGAATCTTCCGAGTGTCCAAGAGGACGAATTATTGTGAGAGGATCCGAAAAGAACCGTGAGTATCAACACTTTCAGTCATCGCGTCGTCACCGCATATTTCCACCAAGTTTCGCACCCGTACAGCAATACGGTTTTGACGTTTGAGTTAAACATTCGAATTTTCTTCGTAGAGATATCGTCGTGAGCGCCAGGTGTTGCACAAATGCAAATCGGGCTTTTCTGATCCTGGTTTTGATTTCTTTCTTGGTACCACCATCAGGCGTGATCTGACTACGAAGATACTGGAAGCACTCCACTTTCTCAACCTGTTTCCCAGTCCCGATTTATTAAATTGTTACGGAACCCGAAAAAAATGACCGACCCGGAACTTTGGCGACGACTTTTTGCATGAAAACACGGACACGAATTGGAACATAGAACGTTTTAACCCTTGCCCAACAAGGCAAGCTAGCTCAACTTGCTAGAGAAGCTAGCCGCCTCAAACTTGAATAAATAAAATGATTAAAAATGTTTTAATTTTTTTTTTCGATTATGGTCGTTTTAACATCTTTATGTCATTCGTGATTTATGTCCACGATGCAGTTGGCGGACATTCATTGAAAAACTTAACCGGTACAACTGTGATCGATCGATTACTCTTGAGCTCGAACTCACGTTCATCAGCTCAGAAAACAACAAAAATGTTTTTAGAAAATATCTCAATGCTTTGAAAACATTTACCTACAAAATGTCAGGGCAATTGTTTTGGATTGACTTCTGATAAGGTTTTATTGTTGATCATTATACTCCCAGTTGATTTGAAGATTTTTCTAGCATCGATATTTCATTTTTGAATTCAATCGCCTTAGATAAAAAAAAATTGACATAAAATTTAAGGATTTTTTTTATCATTTATTTTGTTGCCATGTAATACCCAATACGTATCTCTATACTAGATGACGGATAAGTTATTTTAGTTGAACTCAAGTTTGATAAACTTAATAAAAAAAACAGGTTATTGTGGATCACAGTATATGGAAATTTAAAAGGTGTGTGTTGGTTAGAAGCACAGAATAAATCAACATAAATTCTTTCCTTATTATTGCACCATAAAATTAACTCAAAGCGATTTTGACACCAAATTAACTTCAACATATATCTATCTATCCATTTCTATTACTCGGTGCCAGATTTTCGTGCTGGCATCCCTAATCAACACTTTTTGCGATTGTCAAACAAAGGTGCCAGGTGATTTTGTGAAAAATCAAGACACTGCGAAGAATAAAATCAGATTTTTTCAGGGCACCACTATAATGCATACACAAAGGCAAAATACAGGAGCAGTAAACGCCTTAATATATGCAGATCGATGTTATCATAACCTAACTACAAATTGAATTCTTATTTAGATGTTTTTTTTTAATTCAGTACAATTCAAGACATTTTAAAGACTTATTTTAATAAATCAGGACAATTCGAGAGTTTTTCAAAAACTAGGACGGTCTCTCGATTATCAGAAAAAATCCTTACAAAAACAGGACACCAGGCACCTCTTGTCAAAGCTCCGAAAAAAATCACAGTGTAATACTTGCATTTCTGACGCCAGATAGCGCTATTCGTGTCTCCCGTTTACTCGTTAAGTGGTGCATATCGGTTAAAGTATATCTGATTTAACTTGGCTTCAAAAGTTTGAAGAGAATCCGAATTTTTGTTACAATATATCTAAAGAGTCCGAAGTGAATCCCAAAAACACTTCCAAATTTCGTTGCGTCATATCATTAAAAATACCCCTTTTTCCACAATCTATAAATCCAGTTTCATATAAAACTAGCTGACCCGGTGTGCTTTGCTACCCCTTTCATGGAAAAATGAGAAAAATTGTAACCATTTATCAAAAAGTACCTACATTTTTGTTTTCAAAAATGAACTTATTGAATTGTGTGTATCTCGTTTGTTATATTGGAATAATGTTGTTATTCAAAGCAGCAGGATTAAAAAATAGGGATGAGTTCACTGGAACAGCTCGAATGAAAATAATTGACCTGGTTTCGCTTGATTTGGAATTCTCGTGTCCAGTTTCGTCAATACATATTTACGTACAGTACCGTTCATAATTGTATAGAAATTGGAATCTCGCGCTCTGTCATTTTGACTTTGAACTTCAATAACTTTTTTCTCTGATGATATTTTTTGATCAAATTTTCTGCTCAAGATAGATCAACTATCACACTACCATACCACGAAATTTGAGCTTTCTAAAGAATGTGTGGCCAGAGCTATAGTTATTCAAAAAAAAGCTCTCCGAAAGGCGCATAATTGCACGAGCTGTCTTCATTAAAAAACTCATTGATTACGAAATCGACTGTCCCGGATTATTACATCAAATCAACATCAACATCAGACCACGGATCCTAAGAGGTAGAGAATTTCTGCGCATCGATTTCCAGCGAACCAACTACGGACAGCAGGAACCACTTCGAGCTATGTTTAAAGTGTTCAATCATTTTTACGACCTGTATGATTTTCATATTTCAACTGATGTTTTTAGGACTAAAGTTAGGAATAGTAATCAGTTAGCAAGTATCACTATGTAAAGTTTAGATAGATTCTTTTTTTCGTTTTCTATTCATGTAGACAATACTGTCAGATGAAATTTCTAATTCAAATACAAATACAAAAAAAAATCAGACTTTTTGGACTTTTACCATTCAAACGGCTATATCTCAGAAACTACACATCGCTTTTTATTGAAATTTTGCCGAGTGTTTGTTGAAATATAAAGTTAACATGTCTGAAGTTTTTCGAGATTCTATCGAAGGGATCAAAAGTTACGCGATGTGCAAATTTTTAAGGCATGGACCTTAAAATGCGATTTCTATAGAATTTTGGACGAATGTTTCCATTGGAAAATCATATTCTATGTTCAAGAACCAGTAAATCTGCTGCAATCAAAAACCTAAAACAATTTTGTGAGATTCTGATTTACAAACCCGAATGAATCATTTATTTAATTTTTTTCTTTTTTTATTGCGTTTGTCAAAGATTATTTGACTGATTTGTGGATTGAAAAGATATTGTTCTCATGAATCGTCCAAAATTCTATAGAAATCGCATGTTTTGATCCCTTCGATAGAACTTTTCAAACACTTCAGACATGTTAACTTTATATTTCAACAATCACTCTGCAAAATTTCAATAAAAAGCGATGCGTAGTTTCTGAGTTATAGCAGTTTAAATGGTAAAAGTCCAAAAAGTCCGATTTCGTAGAATTACTGTATCTCTGGCCACACATTCTTTAGAAAGCTTAAATTTTGTGCTATAATAGTTTGATAGTTGATTTGTCTTACGCATAAAATTTGATAAAAAAATATCATCACAGTAAAAAGTTAAGGAAGTTCAAACTCAAAGTGACAGTGCGCGTGCTTCCAATTTCTATACAATTATGAACGGTACTGTACATCTCCTTTTTAAACAAAACACCTATGCTAGTCCATATTATTTAAAAAAAAACCTTCCGATGTCATGCTAAGAGAATTCCAGTGCAGTGTTACTTATCTTCACTTATGATGATTTATTCCCAGCCTTTCTTAAGTAACAGGTGTTCTAGGAAGAAAAAAAACCCAATATCAAAAGCACCGTCGTCGGGCGCCGCTCTCTTTTGCTCATCAAATTAAGGCCTATCATGTATAACTAATCAACGCTTCGCACTCACGTGTTTGATTTTCTTTGATGCTCGCGGTGCATTATCGGTAAAGTTTAATGGAAAAGTGCAGCACTAATGCCGGCATATGTGAACCGACTGTGTACATAACCAATCAGTTTAGTCAGTTAGTCAGTCACTCCTACAACAACTCAACGTCTAGTAGATGCACAAAGAGGAATTCCCAGACCCAGACACAGTTCACACGATATTGAGTAATTAAGAGCTGGAAAAGAATTTTATCCGTCATGCATATTCACTTGCCGGCGTACCCCAACTTAAGCTTGCTCGGCTCCAAGCAAAGATATTGGCCCTATCTGCCTATCTATCTGCCTAGTATCTCCCAGTTAGTATAGTAAGTATGGCCCTGACTTGAGTTGCCTTACCCGCAACAATATAGTACCTCTTACTAAGTACATACTTAGTTACAAGGCGTAGCCGGGAAAGCTTTGTTTTGGTTCTAACCTTACTACGTTCAGACTATAGGATAGGCGGCTCTTTGTGCGTAGCTGTTGTTCTGTTGTTGTTTTGTTTCGTTTTAAGGGGTTTCTGTTGGGTCAGCGTGATTCACACCACGACAATGCGCAGTGGCGAAAGGGCGACGACGACGACGACGCGCCGTCCAAAAGGTGACTGCTGTGTTAAATGATACCGAAACAAGGTGTGAATGACTGACAGACTGATTGGTGGGATGGTGGGCTGGTGCGATGCTCCTCCTGGTATCCAACCCTTCAGTTCAATGTCAATCTATCAAAAAATGACTGGGAACATGCAGGGGCTGACCAGCAAATCAAATTTTATTGGGCGGATTGATGGATAACGTTTGGAAGAAAAACGTTCCATAGAAATGGTTTCAGATATTAAACGAGGTCCCTTGGAAAAAATGGCAAAATGACATTTTTTGGCATGGCATTTTTTAAAGTGTAAAAAAACCCAAAAAATAGAAGTACAAAAAAGACCCAGAAAGACTAAAATCACACAAGTTACAAAAATTTAAAAACATATAAAAATGATTTCTGTCTGTCTGTCTGTCTGTCTGTCTGTCTGTCTGTCTGTCTGTCTGTCTGTCTATCTGTCTGATCCCTATAGACTCGAAAACTAAAGAACCGATTGACGTGAAACTTGGCAGATGAGGATATTGAAGGCCGGGAAAGGTTTCTACTGTGGTTTTAGATCCCTCCCCCAAAAAGGAAGAAGGGAGGAGGTTTTCCAAACAAAAGACAAATGTTTGCATAACTCGAGAACCGATCAAGCAAATGGTTCCAAACTTGGCATGGCACGGTATTTGGATACAAAAAATGTTTTTTTTTTGATTATTTGAGACCCCTACCTCTTTCCAGTAGAGAGATATGAAGGGGGAACAGGGCCTCTTTTATAGTTTTTTTTTACATTATTCAAAAACTAATTAACAAAATGGAACTAAATTTGGCATGGGAGGATATTTGGATACGAGAAATGTTCTTATAATTATTTGAGACCCCTTCCTCATCCCAATGGGGAAATAGAAGAGGGAGACGGGGCTTCCATACAACTTTTTGTATATGTGAAGAACAAATCGAGCAAATGGAACCAAAATTGGCATGAGATGGTATTAGGGTACGATAAATGTTTCCCCGAATCTTTAGTATACGTCTCTCTTTCCAGTGGGTGATAAATAGAAAGAGGAAGGGGGTACCTGTACATTTTTTTACATTACTCGAAAAGTGTTTAAGTAAATGGGACCAAATTTGGCGTGGTAGGGTATACGAGTACGAGAAATATTTCTATGATTCTTTGAGTCCCCTCCATTATTTCATTGAAATCACAGAAAGGAAGAAGTGAGACTCTCATACGATTTTTATTGCTTATCTCGAGTTTTCATGGAAGGGTATTTGAAAACAAAAAAAAAGGTTTGATGTATGGTACCATCACTGACCATACTGACTAGACACTCGATTTCGTTTGTTGGATAATGATGATGGAATGCTATCCCAGTCAGGTTTGAAAATTTTCATTCCTTCATATGGACGGCGAAATTTATTTTTGATCACTATACCCAAGAAAATATGATCAGTCATGGGTCATGCCATGACAGAAATATTCTTATCATGTGAATGAAAATACCATTCATATTCACGTGAGGTAAATAAATGTCACGTATGAGAAGAGCAACGAATGAAATTTGGGAACCAAATGGAATCTTTAAAAAAGGCGCAGCAAACACTTATCTCTATTTTCATTTTTTTAAATACTATTCCTAGTTAGCGTTTGTCATACTACAGCATATTGAAAATAAGCTTGGCAAACGAAGCAGCCAATAATTGCACTGGTAATCTATGTCATGACCAGTTTTAACCATCATGTCATGACTGAAATATTGGAGATCTCATTGATCAATGACATAATGGAAAAATCTTTCTTTACCAAAATAATCATTCATAGCATGCTTTCATTTCGAAAAAATCCTAAACTAACGACAAGTGAGGAAAAAAATGGGTCACTAGTCGCAATTTTCGGCTCATGACTATGACATAATCCCGTCCCTGATCCCAGTTGCAAACTTTCAAGGAAAAATAAGCAATTTGGAGGATACAATCATACCAAACAGGTAAATTTTTCCTACAGGTATTTTTTTTTTTTGTCAAATTTTGCAAAGTTTACAATAGCGACGATAGGTGGCAAAATTTGACAGCAAATGATCGGATTGTTATTCTAAGTGGCATAACATGAAAACTAATCAATCAAATGTATTGTATGTGTATGTGTATGTATTGTATTGATCGCGGTCCGACACGGCATCGATGCGGTATCCGTAACAGCACCTGATTGCGACAGCCTCGAACAAGTTATTGTGCGTATAAAGCTTCAACATCGTTCTGTATACTTGTTTTGTGTCTACTTCAGGCCCAATAGCGAAACTTCTTTGTATGCATCGCACATGTCCGCTCTTGACTATATCCTGAATACTGCAGCCTATCAAGACTTCGTTGTTGTAGCTGGGGATTACAATCTACCGAATTTGCATTGGAGCTACGACGAGGATGCTAATGGATTTTTGCCAGTGAATGCTTCCACAGAACAGGAGCTCGCTGTGATTGAATCGACAATAGCTTCCGGGTTATCACAGATGTGTTCCCTCGTAAACGTTAACGGCAGAGTTCTTGACCTCATTTTTGTAAACAGACCCGACCAAGCTGAACTCGTGCACCCACCAAAAGCAATTTTAAACACTGACCGTCATCATCATCCATCAATTTTACTCCTTGAGTACAGTTCCGATGAGCCTATGGACACGGGTAGCCCTCTCCGACAAAATTTAGACTTCCCGCACTGCAACATCGAAATGGTTGCTGAATTATTAGACGAGACAGATTGGCAATCAGCTTTTGAAGATCTGAATGTCGATGATGCGGTATCTGCCTTCTACAGTCAGCTTTGGAGCGTATTACGCGAGCACACGCCCCAAAAACGATCCACCCACCGCAAGCCCTATAAACTTCCCTGGTGGAACTCCGAACTGCGAACAAACCGCAATTTGGTCCGAAAAGCTCGCAAACGCTACTTCCGAAGCAAAACGGATACTAATAAAGCACTTCTATTGAGACTAGAGAACGATTATGCGGCTCTGCGCAATTCCACCTTTGAGCGATACATTCAGAATATTGAACGTGGTATAAAGCAAGATCCCTCTACTTTTTGGAAGTATATCAATAGCCGCCGCCTCACAAACATTGTTCCTTCATCTGTCACATTCCAGGAACGCACATCGGGAACTGCTAGAGAGTCAGCTGATTTGTTTGCCGAATTTTTCAGCAGTGTGTATAGTCCGCAAACCTTAAACTGTGACGACGCCTACTTCGAATCTTTGCCTACCTACAACATTAGGCTGCCACAGCCTGATTTCACTATTGAGGAGGTGTTTATTGCTCTGAGTAAGCTCGATCCGTCGAAAGGGCCCGGTCCTGATGGGATTCCATCGTCGTTAGTATCAAAAATCGCAGCATCTCTTGCCGTACCGCTACGTATAATTTTCAACAGATCGATTTCTGAATGTGCTTTTCCCAGCCACTGGAAAACTGCTTGAGTATCTCCAATCCTTAAATCTGGAAACTCTCACCGTGTAGAGAACTACCGGCCCATATCAATATTGTGCTGCTTTTCCAAAGTCCTCGAGTCTCTGATATACGAAAGGCTATATTCAGCAGCTAAACCAATACTCACCGAATACCAGCACGGATTTGTAAAGAAAAAATCAACGCTGACAAATCTGATGTGCTATGTAAATGAATTGCACACCGCAACAAATAAAAAAATGCAAGTTGATTCAATATATATCGATTTTGCTAAGGCTTTCGACAAAGTACAACACAGCATAGCAACAACAAAGCTCGAACGCTACGGTTTTCCTTCATGGATAATAAAATGGCTGCATTCCTACCTGGTAAAACGCCAAGGTTACGTAAACATCCGAGGAACACACTCTACAGAATTCGACATGCCATCCGGTGTTCCTCAAGGTAGTCACCTAGGGCCGCTTATCTTTGTGCTTTTCATAAACGACATAGCTACCTACCTCAACTCGACTAAACTACTGTACGCCGATGACCTAAAAATTTACAGAGTCATTGACTCGATAATGGACTGCATTGCGCTTCAGGAAGATATTAACAAATTATTATTATGGTGTGATACGCATGGGATGGAAGTGAATGTCAGAAAGTGTAAATGCATAAGTTTTTTCAGGACTAGAGCATCAATTGTATACGAATACTCGCTCAGGGACTCCCCCTTAGAAAGAGTTTCAACGATAAAAGATCTCGGAGTTACTTTCGATCAAAAGCTCTCGTTCGCACAGCATATCTCGACAACCACAGCAAAAGCGTTTGCCTTATTCGGATTTCTTCGCCGAAATACACTGAGTTTTGAAGACCCCTATGCTCTTAAAACAGTATTCTGCTCGTTAATACGAAGTGTACTGGAATATGCTGCACCTGTTTGGGCACCGTACCAATCCGTTCACATCGAAAGGATAGAGAGGGTCCAGAAAAAATTTCTGCGCTATGCACTACGAAGATTGCCCTGGCGAGATTCTGTACGTTTACCACCTTATTCCGAGAGATGTGGTCTTCTGTCACTGACGTCTTTGAGTAATAGGAGGACGTACTTGCAACGGATCTTCGTGTGCGACATCTTAACAAACGTTATTGATTGCCCGCAACTGCTGCATTCTCTCAATTTGCACGCTCCAGCTCGACAACTACGCAATCAAAATTTTCTCTGGCTACCAAGAAGCAGAACGAGTTTTGGCCAAAATCATCCACTACATCGATGCTGTCATGCTTTCAACGAAGTTTCTCACCTGTTCGACTTTAACGTATCAAATTCGATGTTTAAACGTTCGATCCGTGATTTAACTTAATTTTAAAATGATACATTGTATGTTACTTAGGTTAATTTTTAATTTTAAGACTTTAAGTCTGTATGACTTCACGGTCAAAGACTCCAAATAAATAAATAAATAAAATGGAACCAAATTTTATATGGGAGCATGTGATACGGGAAATAGTTATATAATTATTTGAAACCCCTCCTTTTTGCTGGGATATAGGAAGCGAGTTCTTTGCATAACTCGAAAACTTATCAAAGAAATTAGGGCACGATAAATGGTTCTAGATTTATTTGAAGCACCAACATTCTTCCAACGAATACGATGGTGGGAGATACAATTTTGTTGCCAAAACTTAAAAATTAATCAAGCAATTGGAATCAAATTTGGCATGGGAAGGTGTTTGGTACGACATATGTTTTAAAGATTGTTATAAAACCTTTCGCTTTGCAGAAAGGAGAGGGAAGAATTTATCATCCTATGGAACTAAATAACGTCGTATGAAATTCAATTCAATTTAGTAATTTTTGTCATTTTTGACAGAAATCAAAATTTGCCATTAATGTCATTATTTTAATATTTGTTTATTTCTTCATTTTTTGTCATTTTCAAATTTTGATTTTTTTTAAGTTTTTAAAATTTCTGTATTAATTGTCAATTCTGTCATTTTTGTATTTTCTGTATTTTGTTTCATATTTATGTTGTTCACTACGCAATTTTTTTTTTTATTTTTGTATTATTTTTACCTTTTTTGTGATTTTTTTCTTTTTTTGTGATTTTTGCCATTTTCGTTCTCTTTTTTTTATTTTTGTCATTTTTGTCAGTTTTGTAATTTGTGTCATTTTTGTCAATCTCCTCATTTTGTGACTTTGGTCATTCTAACAAATTTAAATTTTTTATTTAATTTTTAAAATTTTCGTAATATTTGTGTTTTTTTGAATTCTTGTTCACTTTGTAATTTTTTTATAACATGTAAATTTCTTTCGTTTTTTTTTTTTTTTTTTGAATGTTTTTCTTTTGTTTTGTCATTTTTGTCAGTTTTTTCATTTTTGTCACTTCTGTCATTTTTGTCACTTCTGTAATTTTTTTCATTTTTGTCATTTGTACTATTTTTGTCATTTTTGTCATTTTTGTCATTTTTGTCATTTTTGTCATTTTTGTCATTTTTGTCATTTTTGTCATTTTTGTCATTTTTGTCATTCTTGTCATTTTTGTCATTTTTGTCATTTTTGTCATTTTTGTCATTTTTGTCAATTTTGTCATTTTTGTCATTTTTGTCATTTTTGTCATTTTTGTCATTTTTGTCATTTTTGTCATTTTTGTCACTTTTGTCATTTTTGTCATTTTTGTCATTTTTGTAACTTTTTATTTTTTGTTATTTTTGTAATTTTTGTCATTTTTGTCATTTTTGTCATTCATGTCATTTTTGTCATTTTTGTCATTTTTGTCATTTTTGTCATTTTTGTCATTTTTGTCATTTTTGTCATTTTTGTCATTTTTGTCATTTTTGTCATTTTTGTAACTTTTTATTTTTTGTAATTTTTGTCATTTTCGTCATTTTTGTCATTTTTGTCATTTTTTTCATTTTTGCCGTTTTTGTGATTTTTGTCATTTTTGTCAATCCAGTCATTTTTGCCATTTTTGTCATTTTTGTCATTTTCGTCCTTTTGTCATTTTTGTCATTTTGTCATTTGTGTCATTTTTGTCATTTTTGTCATTTTTGTCATTTTTGTCATTTTTGTCATTTTTGTCATTTTTGTCATTTTTGTCATTTTTGTCATTTTTGTCATTTTTGTCATTTTTGTCATTTTTGTCATTTTTGTCATTTTTGTCATTTTTGTCATTTTTTTCATTTTTGTCATTTTTGTCATTTTTACCATTTTTGTCATTTTTGTCATTTTTGTCATTATTGTCATTTTTGTATTTTTTGTCATTTTTGTCAATTCAGTCAATTCAGTCATTTTTGCCATTTTTGTCATTTTTGTCATTTTTGTCATTTTTGTCATTTTTGTCATTTTTGTCATTTTTGTCATTTTTGTCATTTTTGTAACTTTTTATTTTTTGTTAATTTTGTCAATTTTGTCAATTTTGTCAATTTTGTCATTTTTGTCATTTTTGTCATTCATGTCATTTTTGTCATTTTTGTCATTTTTGTCATTTTTGTCATTTTTGTAACTTTTTATTTTTTGTAATTTTTGTCATTTTCGTCATTTTTGTCATTTTTGTCATTTTTTTCTTTTTTGCCGTTTTTGTGATTTTTGTCATTTTTGTCATTTTTGTCAATCCAGTCATTTTTGCCATTTTTGTCATTTTTGTCATTTTTGTCATTTTCGTCCTTTTGTCATTTTTGTCATTTTTGTCATTTTTGTCATTTTTGTCATTTTTGTCATTTTTGTCATTTTTGTCATTTTTGTCATTTTTGTCATTTTTGTCATTTTTGTCATTTTTGTCATTTTTGTCATTTTTGTCATTTTTGTCATTTTTGTCATTTTTGTCATTTTTGTCATTTTTTTTCATTTTTGTCATTTTTATCATTTTTGTCATTTTTGTCATTTTTGTCATTTTTGTCATTATTGTCATTTTTGTATTTTTTGTCATTTTTGTCAATTCAGTCATTTTTGCCATTTTTGTCATTTTTGCCGTTTTTGTGATTTTTGTCATTTTCGTCCTTTTGTCTTTTTTGTAATTTTTGTAATTTTTGTCATTTTTGTAATTTTTGTCATTTTTGTCACTTTTGTCATTTTTGTCATTTTTGTCATTTTTATCATTTTTGTCATTTTTGTCATTTTTGTCATTTTTGTATTTTTTGTCATTTTTGTCAATTCAGTCATTTTTGCCATTTTTGTCATTTTTGCCGTTTTTGTGATTTTTGTCATTTTCGTCCTTTTGTAATTTTTGTAATTTTTATCATTTTTGTCATTTTTGTCATTTTTGTATTTTTTGTCATTTTTGTCAATTCAGTCATTTTTGCCATTTTTGTCATTTTTGCCGTTTTTGTGATTTTTGTCATTTTCGTCCTTTTGTCTTTTTTGTCATTTTTGTCATTTTTGTCATTTTTGTCATTTTTGTCATTTTTGTCATTTTTGTCATTTTTGTCATTTTTGTCATTTTTGTCATTTTTGTCATTATTGTCATTATTGTCATTTTTGTCATTTTTTTCATTTTTGTATTTTTTGTCATTTTTGTCAATTCAGTCATTTTTGCCATTTTTGTCTTTTTTGCCGTTTTTGTGATTTTTGTCATTTTCGTCCTTTTGTCTTTTTTGTCATTTTGGTAATTTTTGTAATTTTTTTCATTTCTTCCTCAATTAAATCTCTAAATGTTTTACAGATAGAAATTGATTTAAGAGATTTATGTTTAATACATACTTTGGACTCGCAGAATTGTTCGACAACTCTGAAGAACACGCACCTGAAACGAAAAAAAAAGTTGAAACATAAATCAACAAGGTATTTCCAAAAGCAGTTAGCATATTTTGTTGTTCATGTGAAGAAAAACAATCATATTTTGATGTGATAACGCTATTCTAGTCTGGTTTTTTCTTTTTATTGAGTTTTAAATTTAGTCTGGTATTAAGAGAAAATAAAATAAGTTTGGCATCTGTATGAGTATTAGGAGTTTATAAATTTATCAATGAGTAACCTGCGCTCATTGAACAAATATTTGATTTTATCAATTCCTGGAACAGCTTGAATTAGTCATAAAATTCAGCGCTAAGCAATTGATTTGGATGACTCATAAGCTAAAACACAATGCAATGTTATAATCCTCTGATGATCATTGAGCAATTTAGCTAGTTCGTTCAAAGAAACACAACACCTACCCATCAATGGGTGGGCCATGTAGCATAACGTCCCCAACACCGACCTGAGTCACTTTACCAGCAAATCTGGGCTAAAATGTACTGAGATGTACGAGTTGTTACTACAGATTTACTCCAAACAAATTACAACTACCAACAGCGAAGGGGAGAGTTACTTATTAAAAGTACACCCAACATTGCGAATAATATGCCATCGTTTTGGTTCGCTGCCTTTTGGCGCAAAATAATCGACGCCAGCCAAATGGCACTTGCCAGCAGCAATGTAATGCTTTGGCGTTTTTATTAGCCTTAGAGCAATATGACAAACAAAAACGAATCCGAGGCACATGTTCAAATGTTTATCATTTACCTTTCAGGGAGGGAAATCTCCGCCTTCGGCAGACCGAATCACTTGTTGATTCGATATTTATGTCTGTGACTTACGGTAGTTGAAACTCTTTATGGATTTATATTTTCACAAAATTCCTCTTAAGTTTACTGTTGAGTAGGAATAAGATAGTTTTTGCGTCATTGTACCCTAACCTAAGTCATTTCTGCCAAAGCGCAGTATTGTGCCCAACTTTGAGGAAGCGATTTATCTCCCAGTCAGACACACAGAGAGGCACATCTTCACGAAAACTTCAGCGACCTAAAATAGCAAGCAGGTAAGCTACCGCTTCACTGCCGATGCAAAATGGTAAATATTTGTGCTCTGGTAAATAAGTTGACGGCGCGGCGGCGCATCGTTGCCTTATAAACCGTCAGTTCAGTAGCATAATTTCGATTGTCTACGTAGGTGGGCCTCATTTGTATGCCCATGATGATTCATCAGCCCAAGCTCATTAGAAGGTATAGTTTAATTCAGCACAACCCGGTAGCAGCTGGAATAAGTTTCAGTTGCATTGAGATCAGTTTTGGCAGTCACGCTACAGGCGTTATGAACTATATTGGAAGGTTGGAATAAGAAGTCGAAAGAGTTTGATTTGAGTTTCAGAAGTTTTAAGTCGTTTTGTCAAAGAACATTCGCACATTTTTTTTACGGTCGCCTTGTAGGTGGACTTTTTTACTGAGTAAAATATAATGTTCAGTGTGCCTTCATTCCGTTTAGAATAAAAATGCGCGCGTGTAGAAAAAATATCCAAAACAAATACTTTACAATTGTTTATTTGAACTTAACTCATACAATAGAAGGTTAATTTTTACATCTATGATGCAGAAATACGTACATAAGTACGTGTTTATTTTTCACTCTGTTTTGTCAAGTTGTCAATGTGATGAATACAGATGAACCTCAGCTAATTTACCTTCTTTCGTGATGAACTAGGCTTACCCAAATTGACCAATAAAGTAATTCCAAGTAAAGAAAGTAGAACATCTCAAATCAAGCCTAGTTACCACAGTCCATACCTGCCTTATGCTAAAAGAAGCATAGCCTTCAAGTATTCGGTACCCATCAACCTAAAATTCCTCTTACTCAAAAGAGAGAGAGAGGTCAGTACCAACCCAGTTCAATTATCCAGTTTTTCTTTTTCTATTTCTGCGACACACTTCGACACAACCTAGTTGGACAAATGGGAGACGAGAGCCCCGAAAAGCTAGGAAATAAAAAAAGACGGCCAGAATTTGCATTTCCGTCCATCCGGAGGTGATTCATGAGTGACTGACTGATTGCCTGCGATGGGTGACTCGTTAAAGACCGATCCACCGGATGGCGCCAATTTTCTCGAATAGGAGGAATTTTTTTTTCGGGCCCCAGAGCCCCGGAACAACTCGAAACGAGCAAACGGACCAAGACGATTGTTGATGGTTGTTTTTGCTGCTCTTTTTTTTCCTGTGTCTGATTGTCGATTCCTTGACACTTCGAGCTGGCTGAAGATCGGTAGAAGAAGCACATTTCGCTGTTTGTTTTATTGTCTCTAAAGGCTGTGACGAACGGAGGAAATTCGAAGAAAAAACTCCAGTCGAAAAATATGGTTTCTTTTGTTTTATTGTAAAGGTTTATTTATTTGTGCTGTTGTTGATGTTGGTTTTGCTTTTTTGGCTTAACGAAATGACTGTAAATCACCGGGCTGGAAAGAGGCCAGCGAACCTTTTTTTGCTCCTTCGTTTGGCTCAATTTGACACCGCGTGGAATTAACACTAACTACTATTCCGTCGAAGTTTCCACACTGTTGAAGCCTTCGTCCAATTCGGATGCGATCCATTCGTGAACCTGATCGACGCTGAAGCTGAGGAAGGATTCGTAGTCTCCCGGTTGGCAGAGTTTTCCAGGAAGAGAGGGTTGAACCTTGTTGGAGATCCCCAATAAACTCCAGCCTTCCGGTTTGTAGATGTAGAGGGGGGTTCCACGGGCCGAGTCCCGATAGTGGGTACCTGGTTGAGGAATGAGTTAGTGGTTTATAAGGTAGTATTATGATGTGAAAGAGTCCCTGAACATTCACCTCTAGTTTTGAGCTTGATGTTGTTATCGGAAATGGCCTTCGCCTTAACTGTCAACGTAAGTCCGTGACAGATCACTTCTTTTTCCAGCTGCAGCTTCACGATCTCGAATCCTCCCAAGCGATGTCGATGGCTTTGTTGAAGTACGTAAACATATCTACCATAAAGTAGATCCCATTCTTCCATCTCATAAGTGAAGCATATCGGCATTCCTTCCCACTCTTCATCGTCTTCGACCTTCAGTCGGACCAAGGCCAAATCTAACTCGTCATTGATCTTCACATTGCCAACACCAAACCTCCGGGATCCTTCAGTGTTCTGCTGCAATGCCACCAGTCCCACATGGCCAACCATTCCGGCTGTCTTCAGAACATTCCCGTGGGTATCTTTCAAACAATTGGCAGACGTGAGAACCCATCCTTCACCGTTCATCAGAACACCTTCGCAAATCCGACTAGGGGGATTAAGTTTCGAGCCTTGCCACCAGTAGATTCCCACCTGCCAGGGCCACTCGCCAGGTTCAATTTGCTCCCCCGGTACCACTGAATCGTTCCTAGATTGCCGAATTCCACACACGCACTGACCACTGGCTGCAGCCCCTAAACTAAGCCCCATTTCCACAAGAACAAAAATCGCTACCACCAACATCTTCCCATCCATCGCGCTACGAATCTCGAAATCGACTAAGCCAATCTACTTAAGAACGACACCCCAAGCACTAAACTCGACCCACCAGATTTGCCAAGCTTTTATAGAACCGAGATCCCATATCAATGCGGACACGAGACTCGGAACCTTCCCCTAGGACAACCATAACCAGACAACCTCGAATCGGTCCCAGATCATCACTTAGGCACACTACTCATCATTCCGTGAGTGATTTAGCTCAATTTGTTCCAATTACCTAATCTACACGGGACGGAACGAAGACTCGGGTGTGCGAAACGATTTCGCATCCAAGAAAACTGGAGATTAGATTCTGCCGCTCTAAAAATACTAACCAGCCAACTCAATTGAGCCGAGTAGTTCCCGGATCATCTTCTGGTACACAACAAACACTTGAATTCAAGGTCCAATTTACGACCGACGACGGCACCCTGAATTGGTAAATGATGCACCCCGCAAGTGACAATTGAGGCTGAATTAGGTTACGACTTCGCTTGAGTTGAGAAACCGACCCAACGCTCTCTGCCCGGGGATGATTGAGCGAGGTCATAAATTTAGACCGATTTCCGGGTAGACGATGGACTCGGATGAGCGCATTTACCAATTTCGGAGGGCGTCACGTGCATAATTTTGAAGAAGACAAAATCAGAAGTAAGAAGTTGACCATTGATAAACTACTTTTAGTAGTCGGCTATTGACACTGACAGTCAACTGTCAGAAGTCGAATGTCAGAAATCGATCGATTCTCAGAAGTCGATCGCCAAAAGTCGGTTTTTGAAGGTTTACTTTTGACGGTCAACTTTTTAACAGTCGATTTATGACAACCGACTTCTGACAATAGAATTATGTCGGTCATCTTCCAACAGTCGACTTCTTGCTATTGACCTCTGATGATCGACGTACGCCAGATGACTGCCAAACGTTAACTACTAACAGACGACTTCTGACAGCCGACTTTCAATAGACGACTTTTGACTTCTGACCTTCGCCTTCAGAAGTGTCAGTAGTCAACAGTTAGAAGCCGGCTGTGTGAAGTTGATTGCCAGAAGTCGACTGTCTGAAGTTCCTACCAAAAGTCTATAGTTGAAAAAAAAAACAGAAGTTGAGCATTAGCTTGATGTTAGAACACGACTGTTAGAAGTCAACTATCAAAAGTTGAAAGTTTATTGTCAAAAAAACACAATTGTTAGTAGTCGACTGTCAAAAGTTGACTGCCAATAATATATCCAAATTGTCCTGAGTTTAAGATCCTACCACAAATAAAGCCTGGTTCAAATTGGCCGTCAGAAATGCAAAACTTTCAACAGTCGACTTCTAAATATATAGGTCGATTTTTTACATTCGACTTTTGATAGTCTACTTTTGACAGCCGATTTCTGCTTATTTATTTCTGTTAGTTGATAACAGTCGACTTCTGAAAGTTGACTTCGACTGTTGAAAGTTGATTGTTAGTAATCAATTGTCAGAATCAGAAGTCCACTATTGATTAATACCAAATTTAGACAACTAGAAATCTATCATCAGAAGACCGCTGTTAGAAGTCATTAGTTTATGAAACCGACTGTTGGAAGTTGACTGTCAGATATCGACTGTCAGAGATTGGCTGCCAAGTGTCGATCATCAAAAGGTTAATATCGAGCATAAATCTCGACTGTTGGAATCGACCATCAGAAGTCGACTGTAAAAAGTCAACTGCCAGAAGTCATCTTTTGACAGCCGACTCCTGCTTATTGTCAACTTTCAACAGTCGCCTTCTGAAGGTTGACTTCTGACATCGTCTTTTAACAGTTGGTTTTCGTTTTCGCGTTTTTTCTACAGGTTACTATTAGAAGTCCGCTTCCAGAAGTCGACAGTAAAAAGTGTATTTTTGAAAGTTTATTGTTAGTAATCGATTGTCAGAAATCGACTGTTGATTATCAAATTTTGGTAATCAGAAATCGATCGTCAGGAGTCGAATATCAGAAGTCATTAGTTTATGAAACCGACTGTTGGAAGTTGACTGTCAGAGGTCGATGTCAGAAGTTAACTGCCAACTGTCGATCATCAGAAAGTAATTATCGAACATAAAATCTCGACTGTTGGAAATCGATCATCGAAAGGCCGCCATCAGAAGTCGATTATAAGAAGTCAGCAGCCAGAAGCCGACTTTAGATAGCCGACTTCTGTTTATTGATTTCTGATTATCTGAAAGTTGACTTCTAACTTCGTCTTCTGAAAGTTGGTTTTCGTCTTCCGCTTCCTTCCGAAACTTTCAACAGTCGACTTCTAACTATATAGGTAGATTTTTTACATTCGACTTTTGATAGTCTACTTTTGACAGCCGATTTCTGCTTATTGATTTCTGATTATCAACTAACAGTCGACTTCTAAAAGTTGACTTCGACTGTTGAAAGTTGATTGTTAGTAGACGATTGTCAGAAGTCCACTATTGATTATTACCGAATTTTGACTACTAGAAATCTATCATCAGAAGACTGCTGTTAGAAGTCATTAGTTTATGAAACCGACTGTTGGAAGTTGACTGTCAGATATCGACTGTTAGAGATTAACTGTCAACTGTCGATCCTCAGAAGGTTAATATCGAGCATAAAATTTCGACTGTTGGAATCGACCATCAAAAGCCGACTGTTAAAAATCCACCATCAGAGATCGACTGTAAAAAGTTAACTGCCAGATGTCGACTTTTGATAGCCGACTTCTGCTTATTGTCAAATTTCAACAGACGCCTTCTGAAGGTTGACTTCTAACATCGTCTTTTGACAGTCAGCGGTGTTTAAACTCGCCTCGGAAAGAATCATTCGGCTGATTTTTTCCGAGTTTAACTTGTTGTGTGCAGATTGATTTTATCTTCGTTCCAATCATGACGTGATTGCACACAAAACGAAGAGAACAGTTCCGAGTTGATGTTTTCCCCTCCTCGCAGGAATAAAATCACACCAATGAAACAACAGAACGAAGCAGTGATGTCAACCTTCCAGATTTTGTCTGGATCTTCCAGACTTTTTGGACTTTTGCCAGACATTTTTTTAGGTTTCCAGACTTCCAGACTTTTGGCATTTCTTCCAGACAATTCCAGACTTTTGTGGACATAAATTGTTCTAAGATTCTATGAAAATTCAATTTTGTCAGGGTGTAATATGGCAGGAAACAGGGTGGCCACCCATTCGGGAAATGCGGGAAAAAGACGGGATTTGGAATCCACCGGGAAAAATGCAGGAAAAAGCCGGAAATTTCTCCCGAAAAGTCTGGAATTTTTGGCTCGGTGAAAGTCTGTTCAATGAAGTTTGAACGAAAAAGGCGAAACAATTAAAAATTGATTCACAGTTGATCATCAATCTCTTTCCGATTGGCTTCGACCGATTTCTACCAGGTCGAAATGGATCCTCCTACCGTGTTGGATCGGTTTTGACTAGTTTTAACTTGCTTCATTGAACAACGGGAATAACCGTAACGAAATCGATAATCCAGTATGCTCGTTATACTCACTCGAGAGATGTCGAGTCCTATTAAAACAAAAAAAAGGAAAACAATCTGTTATAGAAACTATTGCAAATCGGAAGCGAGAGGCGGCCGAGGAGGCGAAACAATTGAAGCTTCTATCCGACGCTCATAGAGAGGAAGTATGATGGACGACAAAATTTGTACTCGGCCAACGGCCAAATACCGAATATTGACCTTTTAAACTTTTCGACCAAACGAATATTCGGTCGAATACTCCAGAGAATTTTCAATTATAAAACCAAGAGCGATTATTTCATTTTCCTTATATTTGTTCCATTGTAATACCCCTCATGTTTTGAATCGATCATTTCCAATCAGATGATATTACCATATGATGTATTACGAGGTCTTTTTCAGGTAGGGGTTTCTCTGATATTCAAAATGTCTCAAAGAATTGAAAGGACATTAGATGACTTGTCGCTGCTAGGGCTTTGGTTACCAAAGATATTTGGATCTTGTGAAATCTGGAACAAAACATGTCAAAGCAGGTGCTAAGCAATTTGAAATTGCTTATTTGATATTGAATAATATGAAGGTCGGATTTGAGCAAAATATCTTCAGAATAGTAGTTTCAAAGAACGATGATTTTTAACTTACATAAAAATACCATACTTTCCATCACCCGTTTATGGTCGGGCAATTCAGGACGATTTTTGAAAAAAAATTTAAAAACAAAGGCAAATCTTAGAAATCTAGGTCTAGGTAGGTGGATTTTTGTTTTGTTTCCTGTTTTACAAAATCGGGAATTTCATGTTAACATGCGGGAAAAAGTCGGGAAAAATGCGGGAAATCCAAAATGGATTTCGAGTGGCCACCCTGAGGAAATGATTAGTAGAACCTATGAACTATGAATTCAATAAGGGTTCGAAACCTTGGCAAATGCTTTGAGGATGTATGTTAAATTGGATGTATGTTAAACTGAGAGCATGTGACTGATATAGTGACAGAAAAATACTATTGTAACATTGAGATCTGGGGACCAAAAAAAAGGTCGCCACCTTCAAAACTTAGGTGTCCAGACATTTGCAGAAATTTCCAGACATTTTTTAAAAATCTTCCAGACTTTTCTAAAAAATAGTTGGCAACCCTGGAACGAAGCTTACCGTACACGAATGCTCACGAGCGATCGTTGCCCGACGGACCGAGTTTACATTCCTCGCACCCTTCTCTCGCTCGTTTCCCGTTCCCTTGTATCTATCACTTTTAGCCACGCCCCCATGCGTTGTCCGATTGATGTGTTCGGCTGCCGAACGAAAACGATTTTTTCTTTAATTCGCAGAACTGTTCGTTTGCTTCGCTGATGTTTCCCCCGATTGCTGTTTACTCCTGCCGAGTTTACCCGAAGCTTACTTCCTGATGCTTTCCGAGTTGAACTTTAGATAGCATCATTGCAGATTGAGCTTAACGAAATAAAATCGTTCTGCAAAGAAGGGCAAAGTGCGAGTATGTAGACTCGCGATTTTAACATCTCTGTTGACAGTTGGTTTTCGTCTTTTCATTTTTTTTTCTAAAGGTTACTATTAGAAGTCAGCTTCCAGAAGTCGACAGTAAAAAGTGGATTTTTGAAAGTTGATTGTTAGTAGTCGATTGTCAGAAGTCGACTATTGATTATCAAATTTCGTCAATCAGAAATCGATCGTCAGAAGTCGAATATCAGAAGTCGAATATCAGAAGTCGAATATGAGAAGTCATTAGTTTATGAAACCGACTGTTGGAAGTTGACAATCGGAAGTCGACTGTCAGAAGTTAACTGCCAACTGTCGATCATCAGAAGGTAATTATCGAACATAAAATCTCGACTGTTGGAAATCGATCATCGAAAGTCGACTGTTAAAAGTCCACCATCAGGAATCGACTGTAAGAAGTCAGCTGCCAGAAGTCGATTTTTTATATCCGACTTCCGTTGATTGATTTCTGAATATCAACTTTCAACAGTCGACTTCTGAAAGTTGGCTTCCAATATCGTCTTCTGACAGTTGGATTTCCTGATGTCGACAGTTAAAAGTCGACTGTTGAAAGTTGATTGTTAGTAGACGATTGTCAGAAGTCCACTATTGATTGCTACAAAATTTTGACAACTAGAAATCGATCATCAGAAGACCGCTATTAGAAGTCACAAGTTTATGAAACCGACTGTTGGAAGTTGACTGTCAGATATCGACTGTCAGAGGTTGACTGCCAAGTGTCGATCATCAGAAGATTCAGATCATAAAATCTCGACTGTTCGAATCGACCATCAAAAGCCGACTGTTAAAAGTCCACCATCAGAGGTTGACTGTAAAAAGTCAACTGCCAGATGTCGACTTTTGATAGCCGACTTCTGCTTATTGATGTCTGATTATGAACTTTCAACAGTCGAATTCTGAAAGTTGACTTAACTTAATCTTACTCTAACAAAAGACTTAATCGTCTTTTGACAGTTGATTTTCGCCTTCCCGCTTTTTCGAAGGTGGCCATCGGAAGTGCCCTTCCAGAAGTCGACAGTAAAAAGTCGACTGTTGAAAGAAGATTGTCAGTAATCGATTATCAGAATTCAACTATTGATTATTATCAAATTTTGACAATCAGAAATCGATCGTCAGAAGTCGAATATCAGAAGTCAACAGTTTATAAAATCGACCGTTGAAAGTTGACTGTCAAAAGTCGGCTGTCAGAAGTCGGCTGTCAGAAATTAACGGGCAAGTGTCGATCATCAAAAGTTAATTATCGATCATGAAATGTCGACTGTTGGGCATCGACCATCAAAAGTCCACCATCGGAAGTCGACTGTAAAAAGTCAGCTGCCAAAAGTCGACTTTTGATAGCCGACTTCTGTTTATTGATTTCTGATTATCAACTTTCAATAGTCGCCTTCTGAAAGTTGACTTCTAACATCGTCTTCTGAGAGTTGGTTTTCGCCTTGCGATCTTTCGAAGGATATCGACAGTAAAATGTCGTCTGTTGAAAGTTGATTGTTAGTTGTCTGAATCGAATATTGGTTATCAAATTTCGACAATCAGAAGTCGACTGTTAGAAGTTCACTGTCAAATGTCGATCATTGGGAGGTAATTATTGATCATAAAAGGTCGACTGTTGGAAAACGACCTTCACAAGTCGACTGTCAATAGTCCACCGTCAGAAGTGGACTGTAAGAAGTCAACTGCCAGATGTCGAAATTGAAAGATTTAAACAAGTAAAAAATCTTCAAATTTATTATCATATCGCTTATCCGGAACTAACCGCAAGATGTCGACTGGCAAAAGTGGACCATCAGAAGCCAAAAGTTGCAAGCTGCTAAGTGTCGATCCTCAAAAGAGAACTATCGATCATCAAATGTTGACTGTCAGAAGTCAACTGTCAAGAGTCGAACATCAGAAGTCGACTGTAAGAATACATTTTCAAGAAATCGACCAGAAAAAGTCGTCTGTAGTATTGTCAGAAGTCCAACATAAAAATTAAACGATTGAAACGAAAAAATGAACAAAAATGATTAAATTTGATATCAAAAATCAAAAGTCGCCTGTTTTTTGACTTTCTGAAGATGATTTCCAGAACCTGTCTTTTTAAAATAAAATGTTAGAAGTCAAGAACCAGCAGTCTGGTATGTTTGGTATGTTAGGTAAGACAGTTTTTAGAAATCCAGGGCTTAGAAATCCGATATTAGAAATCAGAAATTATGTCATCTCATAAGCCAGAAATTGGGAGTTAAATGTCAAAAGTCAGAGTTTGAAAGTCGGATGATTTTTAAGGTCAGAAAAAACAAATCATCTATCGTTATCTATCATCAGTCATCAGATGTCAGAAGGTCAGTCAGAAGTCAGAAGTAAAAAACTCAATGTCAAAAGCCAGAAATCAGACAGTTAAATGCTCTTAGAGGTCAGAAGTGAAAAATCATTAATCGAAAGACCTCTGTCAAAAGTCGTCTGTATGAAGTCGACTGTAATATGTCGACTGTGAGAAGTCGACTATAGACAGCCAACTATTCGGAGTCGACAGCCAACTATGTCAAAAATCGATTGACTGAGACATAGTCGACAGAAGTCTTTTGCCAAAGGCTTCTCCCCAGAAAACGACTGTCAGATGTCGTATTTCGAAACTTTGCTGTGTTCCTAAGTAGTTAGAAACTAAAAGTCAAAAGTCGTGTTGTTAAAGTTCTAAATCAAAAACGAAAAAAATATTATGAGTTTTTGTTCAGAACTCAAAATTCGTCTGTTAAAAGTCGACTATCTGAAATCGACTTTCAAAAGCTGGCGGTCAACTATCGGAAGTCGACTAAAAGTTTCTCAAAAGTGAACTATCAGTTGTCGGAAGCCAAAAGTCACAAATCTGAGGTCGGAAATAAGTGAATTCGAATTCAGAATTCGACATTAAGAGGTCGGCGGTCAGATGTCTATAGAATGAATTTAAAGCTCGGAAGTTCGAGGTTGGAAATCGATTTTTGAAAAAAAAAACTTATAATTAACATATAATAAATTCAATGGTTGGATGAGGTTAAAACAAAAAACGTTCACACTAAAATTTGAATCAGGAACCAGGAACATGTCTCAGACAGTTCAAAATTCAGTTCCAGCATTGTCTCTAATAAATCATCAATGAATCAGCTGACTCTGCTCGAATATCGTCACACAAAGTCGAACCAAGAACCTGTAGCAGCCAGCCAGCCAACCAACAACAATCAACGAAGCAGAAATCCATTCAAAAGCACGTTCAACATCCAACCAACAACAACAATCGCTTTGCTGCTGTTGCTATTGGACAATTTACAAACACAGCTCGTTTCGATTTTATTCATATTTGTTGGTGGGCCTATCTGCATTGAACGAGAGAATTGGCAGAATGAAACAGAAAAAAAACTTGTTTGCTTCAGCTTTGTCGATGAACGATTTCGACTTGGGCGAGTTAATCCAATCATGAGGGTTCATTAGGCTTATGAATTGAGTTCATTCTTTGAATTATTGTTCATTCGCTGTTTATTTCCAATTGATAGTTGGAAGAGAAGGAGAGAGAAAACAATTACGAAAGTCACACAGAAGTTTGATTTATTGAATCAGAAGCAGTTAATAATCAAAACTTAGTCATCGGAAATCAGAAGCCACAAATCGAAATCGGAAATCAATAGTCAATAAAAAAAAGTCTAGTCAGAAAGTTGAAGTCCGAGACTAGCAAGAGAAAGATGGAAGTCGAAAATATAAACTGCATGAATGAATTACGATGAACAACGTTTGACCGGATCCACATCATAAATTTGATACAGGTTTAGATCAAACCGTGGGAAAATATCAAAGATTTCTGAAGAAATTGAACCCTTTCGATCCCACCCGGGGGCTGCTGTGGCCGTGAGTCTTCCTGGAAGGCTAATGAATCTTAGAATTTGAACCTTTCTGTGTAGATGATTCATTCCGTTCGCGGAAAACATTTGTGACTTTTAACCTCCAAATTTTAATATCTGATGAAACACTTTTGGCATTCCTCAATATAACTTTCGACTTTTTGTTTATCCTAAATTTTGACTCCCAACTTCCAACTACTGACTTCTGATTTATGATTTCTGACTTTTGCTTTCCGAATTCCGAAGTCTTATTTTTGACTTCTGACTACTGAAGTTTGATTTTTGCTACTGATTTTTTCAGTGTGTTTTATGAATTGACTTTTTCATACACTTCTAATAATTTTGGCCATGTTGATAATTTAACAATTTGAACATTTCGACATTTCTAACAATTTTAACAAATTTTTGTTTTTTACAATCCTTACGACTATTTTTGAAGGTTTCCCAAGAAATCGAATTTGGAGGCTGCCCAGACCATAAGTCTTCTCGGAAGGCATAAATCTGTGGTCGGAAACCTTTGGATTTACTTCTTTCTACTAAGATGACTCAACACGATCAACCAAAGGCATACAAGGAAATACCTTATTTTTGTTATTGTTAATGATTTTTATTTCTTCAGATTTTAATCTTACATTTGTTTTCGACTACTAATTTACAGCTTCTGAATGCTGGTTTCTCAAATCTGGTTTTTGGTTTTATTTATTTGACTTCTAACTTTTAATTTCCCACTTTTGAATTCAGTAGTCACTTTCCTTATTGTCGATTTTTGTCTTCTGAAATTCTGATGGAAAACAACAACTCTTTCAAGTTTGTTGTTTCGGATATTCATACTATGTGCTTTTAAAAAGATGTCTGTGCTTCTGAGTCTTCAAATCTGTCTTGGATTCGGAATTATCTTTCTTTGAAAGTTTCGATGACGTCTATTCTCTTATTTTTAAATCTAATTTTAAATATAAATATTGATATTGAAATTTGACCTGAAATCAACATTTGAATTTCAAAAGTAAATTCTCATTCCGATTAATTTTAGTTTATTGATTAGACTCAATAGATTTTAGTTTTATATGTATGTTTAATATGCAATTTGTCATTTAAAATGTAATCAAAGACCAATTAAGACTCTCTGAAATCTGATTCTACATTTTTAAAATCACAGACGTAATTTAAACCAAAGACGTGATCCGAGAAGTTAATTGAGAATTGAAATATAGAATAGGGGTTAAAATTGTAGAGTTTTTTTTCATCTTTCGGAATTTGTTTGGAAGTCTAGCGGAGATAATATTTGCTGTGTGTATTTAAACTTATGAAAAGAACTTGACTTTGTTAAATTTTGGTTTCAAATTTTCTAATTAGTATTTTTTTTGACTTTGATATGAATACCAGCTAGACTGACTCCAAGAGTGTCAGAATTTTTTCATATTTTACTTACAATTCATTTTTTTTTTTGTTTTCTCTTCAATTAGGTAAACATCGAAATGTTTTTGAAACTCTGCAATACAATTTTGAAGCTGTTGATTTTTTTTCTAAAACTTTTTTTTCAATTTTTCTTCCATTTTCCCTCGAGTTTTTTTATGTTACTTGAATTTTGGCCAGATTTTGACTGGATTCCCAAGTAATCAAAAGGCACAAATTGACTTCAAAAGTAGAATTCAAAGTTCACATTTCGCTGAGTAAAATGAACTCGAGAGAATTGAAAACATTTGCCCGCATGGAACTTTTTTTTTCGAACTCTATACGAACTCAAAAAGTCCAAAATAAATAAAAGTACCAAAATCTTTTTTTTTTTGTTTATCTTACTTAGTACAATTAATCGTTTTTTTTTTTGTCCAAACTTTGATAATTGAAAATCAATTAAAAACAGTTCTAGATGCATCGAATTTTATGCTGATTTTGTATGCAAGCCCATCGTCTTGAAAATAAAAAACGTCACCCATCATCTTTTCAAAACACATCTTACCTGAGTGTTTTATTTTTTCAATGTCACATTAAAAATGCATGAGTTTTATAGTTTTACCTATGAGTTTTATATGGGACCGTTTCAGTAGTGCAAAAGTATTATGCAGATTTTGTATGGCAGCCCCCACTCCTAAAATAAGGTTGCCAAATTACCCGGTTTTATCCGGGTTTGCCCGGATACTTAATAATTTGGGAACAGTCCTGCCCGGCCCGGTTGCCCGGATTTCATTGAAAAATGTCTGGATCTTATCCGTATTTATTCACTTTATTTTGCAAATAAAAAAAACGAATTGAGTTTTTAAAAATTTGCACGTTTGCCTCCAAAACGAAATTATTGAGAAACATTTATAAAAATAATTATGAAAGTTTTTTTGGAAGCCTAAAAAGGAAGGAAGGATTCCAACAATTTGATGAAAAAAAATTTCTCTTGATTTTAGTTCAAAAATTTCCGGGTATGACCAAATTTTCCCGGGTATTGTCTAGATTCTTGGTCGTCAATTTTGAAATCAAACGCTCGGCTACGTGCTGAAAAAATGCTGGCAACCTTATCCTAAAAATATAACGGTCTTCAAACTACTATACAAATCATCTTAGGCCAGTGGTTGGCAACCTTATGAGTCAGAAGAGTCGAAAATTACAATTTTTCAAAATTTCAATGTTCGAAAGAGCCACATTTGTTAGTTGCAATTAAATGTATTTGTAAAACTTCTAAATTTTTCGAATCCGAATTTCGATAAAAAAAAGCCTAAATAACACAAGATTTTCATGCTTTGTCTCCAGCAGCTCTTGTTTTTGAAAACCAAGGGTTGATTCAAAAGAGAACTTTTTCTGCAGCAATACTGTAAAATTTTATTTTGTTTTTCAAATTGAAGCTTCAAAATCAAAAATCAGCATGCACTAAAATCTCAATTGACTTTTCTTACTGTTCTTTGCCCTTATTCAGTTTAAAATGAAAATTTGATGAAATTTGTGAGCGTTTTGTAACAAATTATATTTTTTTATATTTATAAGCATAGATCATAACTTACTCTGGTCATCCACAGATTTGCTAAAATATTAGAATCTTCAATATAAGGGACTCAGAAATATTTTGTGAAACCAAAATATTTAGTAAAATATATTTTGAGGAAAAGTTATGGATGAATTCTTTCAATAAAATACATATTACAATACTGTTTTGTGTTTTGTTTGAGAAAAATCATATGAAGCTTGCGGTTTTCTTTCGTAAAATTTGGAAAACTAATATAAAAAACCAAGAAAATATTTGTATATACAAACCCCGTTCGTTTTTGGTAACATTCGATTTTGGCAACATTCGATTTTGGCAACATCCGATTTTGGCACATGTGCCAAAATCGAACTGTTCTTAAAAGCGACATTACCTTTTAGTTTTTTCTATAACAGGACCAACATAATTTGGACAAACACAAAAAAAAACGTTTTTACGTTCAAAAATGGTGATAGAATACAACAACAAAAACAAAAGTTTTAAAAAAAATTATAAAGTACTCAAAAATTACAAAAATATGGAAAATAAAAAAAAATTAAAAAACAAATACAAACAAAAGACTAAATATGACAAAACAACTAAAAAATGATGAAGAATGACGAAAACAGCAAAAATGTCAAAAAAAACTAAGATTATAAACAAAACAAAAATATTTCAAAATGCATCAAAAACATGAGAATAAAAACTTTTAAAATTCTTAAAATGGTCGGAAAGTGACTTAAAATAACGTTAATGATACTAAAAAGCGTTATTTTGTTAAAATAGGAGAAAAAAAAATTCAGAATAAAAACCGTTCGAAAAGTTCGGGCATGTTGCCAAAAACGAACGAAGTCTGTACCTTTTTCGCCTGTGAACTTAAATTCTCAACTTTTGTTTTTGGATTCTAAAGTTCTTTACATTTAAATTGCAACAAAAAAGTCTTTAAATTTTCAGAAGAGTATTTATAGAGCCCCACAATAGACACCAAAGAGTCTTAAAAGAGTCTTGAAAGAGTCTTAATTTATGGCTCTAAAGAGTTGGAAGCTAGTTTGAAAAGAACAAAGTTTTGAAAACATCAAAAGATTTAAAAATAAAAAGGTTAAAAAATCTTCAAAAAATGGGTTTAAATAAGTTCAATCTTCTCTGGGAAAGTTAAAAAAGAGCCTCTAAAAATTCCTTAAAGAGTCTCAAAAATTCCGAAAAGAGTCTTTTAGGGACAAATAAACAAACAAAACATCCGAAAAGAGTCTCAGAACAGTCGTAAAAGTGTCTCCAAATTACCTTAAAGAATCTTGAAGAGTCCTCAAGAGTCCTGAAAGAACAGTCAAAGAGATTCAGAAGAGTTTCGAAACATCCCCAAAACAGTCTGAAAAATCTCAAAACAATTTTGTAAAAATTTAATATAGTGTCTAAATTGTCCTCTGAAAATAGCTTTATAACAAGCTTAAAAGTGTCAAATAAAGTAGAAAAAAAACTCTAAAGAGCCTCAAAAACGGCTCCAGAGAGCCTCTTAATTCCCTCAGAAAGTCTCAAGAAGTCCTAAAGAGTAATAAATCAATTTAAAAACAGTCTCAGACCAATTTCACGAGTCCTAAAAAGCCCCAATGAGTTTGGTAAAAAGTTCAAAAGAACCTCAAGAGTCCTAAAAAAGCGTCTAATAGCTTTGAAAAGAGCTTCTCAAGGTGGTTCTTAGAACAGTCTACAAAGAGTATCCAATAAACCTTAAAATAATTTTGATATTGTCTCAAAAGAGTCTGAAACGTATAGAAGCTCAGGAAAGTTCCTTATGAGTTTTTTTTTTAATTTGAAAAACTATTGTACATTTCTGATTTCTGGTTGAATGATTTATTTTCTATCTTGTCGTACTGTTTGTTTTCAAACTTAAATTTGATAGCCATACTTGTTATTTTAATTTAAAACAGCAAAAAATTGTTTAAGGTTTTCCACAGGGTAAGGCTTATTGGTTTGAATAGCACAGTTTAAAGGAGGTATACATTTGATTGAAATATTATTTGAAATTGACGTTCAATTCATTGCGGTAAATCAGTTTGTCATTTTTAATCTTGCATGTATTTTTAATTTAATAAACATCTTATTAAAATTGTTTGAGTTTTGTAGTGTTTTCTATTAATTTTATATAGGAGCCTCCTGTTCCAAAATGAGAGGTAATTTCTCTTTCATAAATTAACTTTTGTGTCAAATCATGCTGGTGAACCTATTTTTAAGAAAATTACCTGAGTCCTGTTTAAATTGTGTCACAGTTGAGGTGCGTTTTGTATGAGAGTACCATTTCTCTAAAGACGAAGGGCCTTCAAACTGTCAATTCTCGGCCCAAAAAATTCTCGGATATCAAACTTCACGTCATTCATGGATGTGTACAAAATTTGACCAAAATCGCTTAAATTTTCTTCGAGTTGTGTCGTATTTCACTTTGATTTCGCATGGGAACCTCATTATTTAAAAGTGACTTCAGCCATTGAGTAGAACAAATTATTTAAATTAATGGAAAAATTCAAGTTGAATCCAATAATTTTTTCTTTGAAGTTTAGATTCTAACATGAAAATTCTGTCCATTGTTCATATTTGAATCTTAAACCACTGACCATACTGACTGGACACTCGATTTCGTTTTCTGGAAAAATTTTCCAACAGTACGCAATATCGATTCCAGAGTGCGCATCAATCGATTTGAAGAAATGCTATCCCAGTTATGAAATGCCACCCAACTTTAAAAAAAAACAGGCAATTTCTACGATAAAATCGGGCTAATCGGGTACATTTTTTCCTACAAGGCATTTTTTGTCACATTTTTCAGGTTCGCCACCTACCGTCGGTATTGCGAACCTACAAAATCTTTAAAAAATTAGACAGAAAATGGTTGAATTTTTGTTCTAAGTGTCATCACACTGTCATGTCATTGTGATCAGTGCTTTGAAATCTGAATCTGACACCTGAATTTTAATTACTGAGGATACCAATTTTCTAGATTTTTTACTGAGGATACCAATTTTCTAGATTTTTTACTGAGGATACCAATTTTCTAGATTTTCGATTTTCCTAAGATCTGTCTAATTTGAAGATCTGAAGTCTTATGAGCTTTTGTCCAGTAAAAACCGTTATTTAATTCAAAAAGATTCATAAATGAACGGACTGTATCATTTATAATTTTTTTTTAAAATTAAATAACGGTTTTTACTGGACAAAAGCTGATAAGACTCCAGATCTTTAAATTCAATAAATAGTCCATTGGTCTTTTTTCGATTCCATATGGAATCTCTACTTCGTCGAAAGACACCCTTTGTGCCTCAACTTTCAATTGAATGGTTTCGTTCGGTTTTATCTTCCATCAAATGAAATGAGAGCTTACACAAAGCTTCATTTACAATTCCACATAAAACAGCTGGCGAAAGCCATAAAGCTCCGATTGAAACCTAACAATTCTAATCAATCCTTTTATCTATCGAACAACGTAAACATTCGAAAACAAAACCCAACAAAGACTTTCCCAGTCCCAGTTGGATGGGGTATAAGCTCGTTGAGGAATTCACATCAAACTTCCGCATACTCACCTTTAAAAAAATATCATAAAGTTCAGCTCCGAGTCCGTGTGGTTTTGATACTCCAGATTCCCACAAACTGCTTCAAAACAGTAGTTTGCCACCGATCTTCAGAAGGAACACAAAGCTTCAAAAAACTTAGCACAGCACACACCACAAAATCACTTCGCTCAAGTTGTGTGATTCATGCACTGAAATTCCGACTGACTCGTCGTAGACGAAAATACGAAAAAAAAAAAACAAAAATAACACCACTCTTCTTGTGTAAGGTTTTCACGATGCTGATTTTTTTAACTTCGTTTTGGCAGTATGTTAGTGTTGATAGACTCTACACTTTTTTTCGTCGTCGTTGTTGTTGTTTGGTTCCACTGCTACTTTTTTGGGGTACCTTCACTTTTTAACACTTTTTTTTGCTTATGTTGTATTTCAAAGTCCGTTTTAAAGTTTAAGCACCTTTGTTGTTTTTATTTGCGTTCCTGCGAAAAATTCTTGCACTTTTTTTCGTTAAAACTTAGACAAATTGAACTGTTTTCGTATCACTGAAGAAAAAATGGAAAATTAAATTAGTAAAATATTCATGAAAAAGTATTTAAAATAGAAACACTTTTAGCTGCTATAGCTCGCTTGATTTGGACTCGCAATTTATCCTGTCAACGTCAATTGTGTTCCACTGAGAGTAATTCTGAATGCAATGCACCAATTAAAGTCACTGGTTTCAATTGATGCACAATGATCATATGAACTACACCGACTGATCGGCAGAAGGTTCGTCGCTTAGCTGAGCTTCAGTCTTACAAATTGGGAAGGATCGTTGTAAGCCATTTATGGATCGACTGGGTCAACAAGTTCCATTTCCTTGAAAATCTGCGTTTTTGATTCGCCTTGATCCTTAGGATTTACTCGCGTCGATGTTTGGTGTGTCAAACGAACGAGTCCTGACCGAGTTTTTTCGATGTTGTCGTCGCCTACTTTGCTTGATTTGTATCCAGGTCATTCGAACGAACCGAAACGGTGTCAGTTGCGAAAACCCATCACCCCAAAAAAGGCTCCCATTTCACCTCGTTCTCAAACAACTCAGAATACACGCTTTGTGCTAAAATAAAGTTTCACCGTACTCCTCCGAGATGATTATTGGACACTTGGACACGGTAGAGAGAAACATAATAAAACCACCCTTCACACGCAAACAGCGACACAACTTAACCCGCCCCTCAGATGTCTACCGTTTATTCCTGTTCGCACGACGTAGTCTGTCTTCACCGTGTCCACCAACAGATAGCGGCAACTACCCACACACATCCAGCGTAAATCCAGCGAATCTAATCCCAGATCTTCAACGCGTACTACGACGATACACGACAATCCAAGGCACCTCCGCGCTAAATCCACATTAGCTCACATACACGCAGAAACCACTGGCGAGGGGATATCCACGGCAGCAGAAGAGCTACAAAACAACTTAGCTCGGGCGCACAAGCCTCCTTAGTTCACAACTTCCACCCAATATTATTTATTGCAACACTACCGCAACAGCAGTGCGCGAATAATAATAATAGTTAGGCCATCTAAGTTGGCCAGCAAGTCCCCAGCAGAACAGTTCGAGAAACCCTTTAGCCCCAAATAAAGAAAAACAACAGCAACACACCACAATCACCAAGGCAACGGAACTTGGGCCTAAACACACAGCAGAGCAGAGGTTGCACGGACGGAAACCTCCCCCTTTGACACAACACGCCGGACGAGAAACTCTACGACGATGGACGACGACGACGACGATAAAACACAACCGTTCGCGGCGACCGTTCGAGCGGGTTTGCTACCCAAGTTGCGGAGAGTCCTCCGTACGACTGCACCTTCTACGATTAAACTGACTAACTTCTGCTTTTGCTGCTACAGTGGAATGTGACGTAGTTTTCTCGAATGCGGGGGATTTCCCCGGTTGGATCGGACTCTCGCTCGCTCAGTCGTTCGTCGCTCTTTGACGACGACGAGGTGCCTTTGGTCAATGCAAATGGTCAATCGCTGGAGCAGAGCAGATCAGTTGAGGAAACCTAGGGAACTTGGAGAGGATTTTTCCCGGGTTTCGCTTGTTTCGCTCACCAGCCGAGTAATAAACTGAATGATCAAAGAGCGAAGGCGAAAGGCGAAAAGTATTCATTAAATTGATTATGGAGTGAATGAATGAATGATGAATGATATTCGAGAAATGAATGAATGAATGATAGAGTATGTATTTCATTCATTGGAACCGTGTTCATTATCAGCGTTGCCAGGGGTTGTGTTTTACTAAAACCGGCAACAATAAAATTGTTTAGAAAAATACGCATGGAAATGAATATCATCTAAATAGGAACATTAATTATGAGGTAATGTTACTTACCCCTGCAATAACAGAATATAGTATCTGATCAATTAAATTTGTTTTCATCATAGACAATATGTATCTTAAAATCCTCATATGAGCGATGGCAGTGTAAAGTTACTCTTTATCTCTTTAAGAAAAACACTTAGATGAGATAAGGGCGTAACGGTCACCTCAAGAAGGACGCTTATTTAACCATAGAAAACAACAGGTTACATCATTGTTTCGTGATCAGACACTAAAAAAGTCTCTTTCCTAAATGGCTGAAAAAGTAGATAAAAACGTTTAAAAATGCATTTCAAATTTTTTGCCGACAGCTGAAAATCAGTCTCTTTAGGGGCATAATGAGAACCCCCCTTGGGGCAGTATAAGTACCATTAATTGGGATATGATGAGCGTAGAATCTAGAAGCAAATTATATATCAACAGCTTTACTAGTTTCGTCCAATTTGGCCTATTGGTAAGGTGTAATCGATCATGAATGGTTAATGAAAAAAATTTACCTCGAGCAGGAATCGAGCTCGAGTCTTCTGATTTACTCTCTGACAACTTTCTAATAAGCCAAATCGTCAGATGTAAACTAGTAAAGCTGTAACTCTACAAAACCATCACCCGAATTCGTCAGCGCTTCCATCGCCTATTATTGATTTTTTCATACAGAAAAGTGAGAATCAAAAACACTGAATAGAGTCACATTTGCACATGTTAATAACACCTAAGACCTGCGATGTGGCCTAGGAAATGAGACCTAAAACATGGAACCAGAGACATAAGACCTGACACTGGAAGCTCACACTCACCTTGAGCTAGGACATGAGAGCATAGGCATGAGTCATGATACCGGAGAATTGAGACCTTAATTATGAGACTTAAGACTTGAGACATGTGACATGGGACTTGTGACTTGGAACATGACACATGAGACGATCAGAGATATTAGACTAGAGAAGTGAGATGTGAGTAATGAAACAAGGCAAATCAGCAGTAAAACGTGAGAAGTGAAAAACGATACGTGAGAAGAAAGAAGTAAAAAGCGAGAAAAGAAATAAAACGTGAGACATAAGAAGTGGCGTCAGAAGTGAGAAGTGAAATGTAAGTCGTACGAGAGATCAGTCTCGTGCCTTTTGACTCATGTCTCAATGTTTTGTGATACACTGAATTATTATCATAGAATTACCTATCTACCCACAAATGTGTGAGAGTGAGGCTTGCATTCGAAACATTAACCCTCTCAAAACCATTTTTTTGTGAAAAAATCACAGAAGTTTTGTTTTATGATTACAACAACTTTTGTTTTCCAAAAAAATGTCTTTTTCACAATGTGCAATTTTAATTTTATATGCTCCAAAAGTTAGAAGGATATTTAACGATATTCTTTTTTTAAGTTGAGGAGACTTTATCCTTTATTAAAGATTTGATCCTTCATTAAAGGAGATTTTATCCTTTATTCAGGAGCCCCTAACCTTTGGCAAAAATCAAACAAAATCAAAAGATTAACTTTTTTTGGCCATATTTGTTAGCATTTCACGTTTTATAAGTGCTAGAAAATGAGAATTCTAAAAGTGTGTAAGTTACTTACAAAAAAGCACAATTTTCTAGTTATAGCCAAAATTTATGTTTTAAGTCTTTTTAACCAGGCAATCTATCTATGTATATATGTATATAAAAATGGATTTCTGACTGTCTGTCTGTCTGTCTGTTCCCTTTAGACTACTGAACCGATTTTCTTAAAACTTGGCAATTGGGTGCTTTTGAGGGAAAGGTCCCTATTACAGTTTGAGACTACTTCCTCTTACTGAAAGGGGGAGGGGGTCTTCAACACAAAAACGAAAGGTTTGCATAACTTGAGAACCATTCAAGTAAGTGGTACCAAATTCGGCATAGAAGGGGATTTGGCTACGAAAAATATTTCTATGAATGTTTGGTACCCCTCCTGGAACCAGATTTGGCATGTGAGGGTATTTGAATACGAGAAATGTTTTAACGATTATTTGAGACCCTTCCCTTCTTCCAGTGGAGAAATTGAATTACTGAATGAATATGAAATGAAATGAATAACAAAAATTGAATAATTGAATGAATTACAAAAGTCAGTAACTAATCGAGCAAGTGAAACCTAATTGGTTTGGGAAGATATTGAGATATGGGAAAAGGTTTTATGTTTGTTTAAAACTCCACGCGATGTGCATTTGGAGGATAGGATAAGGTTTTTCCCGGATATTGAATATAAAATTTGGGAATAGTCCGGCCCAGCCTGGTTGCCCGGATTTCATCGGAAATGCTTGAATTTTGCCCGGATCGGCAAATCAATCAAAAAAAAATTTGAGTGATAAAAATTCCATATTTAAACATCCAGAACGAAATTTTTTGAGCAAGTTTCAAAAATAATCATCATTAAAAGTTTTCTGGGAGCTCAAAATATGATTTAAAATCTGTCAATGAATTTTGATGAAAAAAAAAATTTTATCAATTTTTTTCCTGCTTTTTGTCGAGTAATTTTTGGGTTCTGACAAAATTTGCCCGAATATTGTCCGGATTTTGGATTCAGCCAGCTTTTTCTATAAAATTGCCCGGATTTGTCCGGCTCGGATCCGTGCTGATAAAAATCTGGCAGCCTTAGGATAGGAAGGAAGAGTGGAATTTTTTGCAATACTCGATAACTGATTAATCGAGAGGAATCAAATTTGGCATGCGAGGGTATTTGGGTAAACGAAATGTTCCCAAGATGGTTTGAAGTTCTTTCCACCTTTCATAAGAGAAACATAAAAGGGGAAGAGGCTTCCATACAATTTTTTGCATGACTGCTCAAATAACCGTCCAAATGGAACCAAGTTTGGCGTGGATACGGAAAAAGACTCTATGATTGTTTGAGACCCCTTCCTGATCCCAGTAAACAAATAGGAAGAGAAGAGGGGGCCACCACTTTTTTTTTTGAAGATGTCGAGAGTATATCCGTCACAAACCACCGAATTTTATTGCATTTTACATTTTTTAAACCAACAAGCTACACCATTGTTTTTGTTTTTTCCTCACTCTGTAAAATTCGGGAGTATCGAAATACGGAGAAGTTTAAATTTAAAATTAAAATTTAAATTTAGATATTTTCAGAGAAAAAAACCAAATTGGTTTGCAGTCTTCAACAAATTTTCTTAATGAAAAAAAATGACTTTGTATCAGTAATGTTAATGTCGAAAATACTTGTAATGACATCTTTCTAAATTTCTAGAATAAAATTTAACTTTGAAGATCGTTGATTCTCTGAAATGAGAATATATAGGCAAAATATTTTCCTTGATTGAATGGAGGATTGGTTTTTCATGTACGTTTGTTGGTTCATCAATTATCAATGATTTTTTTTTTTTTTTTGTTTCGATTATAGTCGTTTTACCATCTTTACGGCATTCGCGACTCTATCAACGTTGCAGTTGGCGGATCGTTATTGAAAAACTTATCCGGTACAACTGTGTTCGATGTTTACTCTTGGGCTCGAACTCACGGACATCGGCTCAGGAATCAATGATTGATTTTTTTAAATTATGATAAATTTAAAAATTTTCAACGCCATATCACACAAAATAGAGGTTATAGACAACATCCAGGCTTCGGACGGATCCTGAGGCGCGACTCAAAGAGGCAGAGCAGTGCCACTCATAGAGGAGAAACTCCCAAACTCCTCTTTTCAGAGTAGAGTGAGAGGCAAAAAGAACTCCCTAGGAGCTTTGCATCTTCGAGGCAAATGGTCACTCTTTCTCATTCTTTGTTGCCGCTTAAAAAGTATGGGAGCAGATTTTAGCTCCGTGGGTGTTTGCTCTCAAATGAATCCGAAGCCTGACAACATCTGACATCAAAATTTAGTTCAGGATGCCAAAAATTGGCAAATCAATAATTTTAACAAAGGCACCAAAAATGATGGTACTTTGAATTGTCAATTAAATTTTAAGAATTTTTTTTAAAAACGTAATGACGTCTATGGCAAAAAAATTCCTCCAAAACGTTTAAAAACTTATTTTTTCATCTTCATATTTTGTACTAATTTTCAAATAAACTTGCCGAATTTCATATTCCAACTATTCTTTTTTTTTATTTTTTTTTTTTTAGATACATTTGATTTTGGCAACATTTTTAAGTAACTAAATAATTAGTATTTGCTTTGTGCTTCCAATATTTTTATCAGTATCTTATTTCTCATTCAATGAATAATTTCCCTACCTATATTTTGTCAGTATAAGCTTTCAATGATTGAAATATACAAAATTAACATTGTGAATTCCAAAAAAATAACTTTTTTGGTCCTTTATGTTGATAACTGGAAGAATTCTAATACAAAAGCATGATTTTATTTCCGGCTTTAAATTATTTAAGCTTTAAGCTTAAAATTTTAGTTTTTTTCGAAACTTCAGATTTCTAAAAAAGATTTTTTTAAGTTTGTGTGATGGTCATGAGTAGGAAAATGGTTTTAGAAATCAATTTCCTTATGAATTGAGCATTTTTTGTATTGCTATTGTTTCAAGCTACATTTAAATTTCGAAAACCTCCCCGTGGTCGAGTCTTTCGCATGGCCATGATTAGATCCATAACGAATTAGTTTCTCGAAAAAAGTTGATAGTTGAGCGTGATAGTGTCTTGAAAAAATTGCATGATGAAGGCGATGTTATACGGTAATGATTGGCATATTGGAAAAAAAAATTATAATTGTTTATGTGAGAAGTATTCTGAAGTGATAAAGATCTTTAAATCAGATTTTGTTTTTTTTATTGCATTTAGCTATTAATTGTACGAAGAAAATGTGACTTTTCTACAAAAAATGAGAGGAATCTCCTTTGAAGGGTCCGCATAATGTGTTATTCGGTATTGAAAATTAACAAACTTTGGATTTTTTATCTCGAGTTAAAAAAAAAACGTTCCGATAATTCCAGAAATAATAGATTGATGTTCAAACTTCACAATGCTGTCTTAGTTTTTTTTTTTTTTGCCCCAATCTAAGATATGGCACTTTGAAAAATTCACCTTTTGATTGAAAAATCCTTTTAACTAACGAATGCTTTAGGATAGAAATTTGCTGTTGAAGACAAATTGGTACGCATTTTGATTTGATAAAAGTGCTTTGGAGACACCGTTTACGTATAATTTCATTTGACAGAGTTAGAGCTGAAAAACTGTTTTCGATGTAATATTTCAACACTGAAAAAAAATATAGTGCGCTTCCTAATCGTCATATGAATTTGATGTGTTCGACAAAGTTGCTTTAAAAGCAATTTTGGACTTTGACATTAAAATTTTTCGTATTACATCGTAACTTTAGAAAAATGCCCTAAACCTATGTAAAAGGTGAGCTAAATTCGCTTTCGTCGATGGTTTAAATCTTTGAATTTGTTTAAGAGTCTAGTAGATCAAACTTAGTTGATTTGGGCATAAAATGAGCTTTTTCTAGGAGAGTCTTCTTTTCTTAAAAAAAACTTATTCTTTACTCAAATCAAACAAGCCCAATCTTCCAAACTATTTTGCAAGTTCATAGATTTTAAGCTTTAATGAAAATTAATCTAATTTCCAAAAGAAAGTAGAGGTAAACATTATCAGATTCTAGGATAAAATTTTCTTGTTGCAAACTTGAACCGAATTAGTGATTTCAGTATGAAGTTTGGCTTTATAAAAACTGAAATTTTAACACATTGCGGACCAAATACGAGATATCCCGTTTTTTCGCTTGCCGCTAGTATGCTCCATTAAAAAGCAAAATTCAAACGTTATGAATCTAATAATGAAACCTCATTCTACAAAATTTTACACAACACTTCCGTTACTCAAATATCTTTATTAAATTAGAAGAATTTTGTTTATTGATTTCTGAAACATGAAATGCCGAATTTTGATATCCTTAATATTTCCATGACTTTGTACAACACTTGCATATAACTTTAAGGCTACCGATATTTCAATCAATAAAATTATTATTGATGTAATAATAACGTTAAACAATACGCTGGGAAAATTAAGAAATTTGTGCAGATTTTTTAGATGAGGATGTTTCTTTAACAGCAAATTTTTTTTTCATAAAGAATCAATTTCATAATGAAAAACCTGTGGATGATTTTTTAAATAAAATCTGGGTTTTTCGGATAAAACATTGAACTCAAATTCCACCTTTTATTTGAGATTTTTAATTGAATTGTATTTACAAACTAATTTTGTCTGAAAACTTAAATTTGGAAATTGAAATAACAAGCAATCTTAACACATTAAGGAACGCGAAGAAATCTATGACGAGAAGCACCGAAATTTGGCATTCTATATCTCAGAAACCCCTGGATTAAAATTTACAAATTGAGTATTTTTAAGTTATAGCAAATGTTGTGTCCAACTCTGTCAATAAAAAGTTTAACACTCAAATTCAGTCCATTCGAGTTATACCTCGAAGTGTAGCACACTATTGGCAAGCGAAAATTCGAGATATATCGTATTTGGTCCGCAATGTGTTAAGTTCATGATCTGTTGAATTCCTCAACAATTTATGTTGATTGTAAAAGTTATTTAGGTACAAGTTAAACCTTTTTCTATGAATCTGCATTCTGAATCTAAATTCTGAACCTGTATTCAAAAATTGCGCAATGAACAAATTTTTTCTTTTGTCATATTCTGAAAACTATTATCAAAATATTGAGAATGCACATGACTTCGAAAAACATGACTTGAATTTGATATAAAACGCAAAACCAAGTTTGAACCAGGATTTCAAAGCAGTTTTTCATTTCTAATTTCTTATGATTATTCAAACTGAAAAAAAAGAAACCTGAAATGGATACAGAATCCGAAATACAAAAATAGGAATACAATTTCGGTTATGGAAATTATGGAATCAGAACCTCCGAAACGAGTTTAATTTAATATTCCGACCTGAATTTCGATAAACAAGTGAGAAAGTTTTTAAAAAGTGAAGCAGAATTTTGGACTTGGGATGGATTTTTGTTTGCAGAGTAGAATACCTCGCTTGCTGTTTGGATCCTCATGGGGGGGGGGGGGGGTTTAAACCCCTCTGAATTTTTCAGAAAATATGTGTCCATTTCCAGGACGTCGAATTCAGGATAAAACTAAGATTTTTTGAAACACGAGGTTCTCCGACTTTCACAATAAGTAGGCGAGAAGTGAGCGGGACTCTCAATGAGTTTGTCTACAATCATAAGATTTTTTGCTTAGCTTTTCTGTGGGTTGTTGGTAAACAAACTCCACTTGCAGTAGCATATCCAAAAGTAACCGGAATGGCTGAATCGGGAATCTGATATACGGTAACACATGGGGTAAAACGAAGTTCACCGGTTCAGTTTATTTTTCATATAAAAGAAACACCTACAAATCAAAATTAAAAACAATACTTTGTCTCAAGCTAGGAAAGTAACCGTTTGAAAAAGCAACTTTGAAAATACAGGACTACTTATTCGAATAACAGGAAAAAAATCTGAGCGTCCAGCTCAATGAATAGTATTATGAAGATGTTTATAGATTTCGGGCATTCATATATTTTTCGAAAATTTGGTCAGAGTTGTGTGAACCGCTTTTTTAATATAATTGTTCATAAATTATGAAGCTCTTAACAAGAGCAATTTTATTAAGTTTTATTAGTGACACTTTACCATCTTCGTGGCATTCGGGCAATGCATTTAAGAATTCTCACACTTGAAAATTTAAAAAAAAAAAATGCTAGGATCGCAGGTTGCAGATAAGAATCCTGCTTGAAGGCCGTTGCATTTTTTAAAAGATCATTTTCCCACATAACCAATTTTATCTCTCTAGTTGCAATTCACGTCGGGGTCATCTTCTGTCGAAATCCTTGAAAGCTTATTGACAGTCTTGATTCTATTTGCGCATTATTGAAATAAAAATGAATTCCTTGTTCAGTGTTTTCACAAATTATTTTCGGCTGAAAAGTCTTTTCTAATACAGAATTTGATCATTATTTAGTTGTCTTTTCAAAATTTTGTAACGTATTCGCCAATGAAAGTTTGAAGAATACCAATCTATGTTCCTAGTGTACTAAGTATGAACCTTTCATTTGAAAAATGTTGCAATGTTCATCACAAGATGACATCAGATATCAAATCTCTTTCCACAGATCGATCGACAGGCAACTTCCTGATCGCTAATCAGCGGTAAAGCGAACGGCAACCATTAGATCAGTTTTCCGAAAACCATCTCGATCCGATCGAGATATCCGTCGAGAGTTATCTAACGTCGTATTTTTCTTTCCATTTCAGTTTGATGAAATCACTTTCGACTTACACGAACAATCGCACCCAATTAAATGCAAATTTGCTCTCGCTAACGAACCGTAACACTTTTACTGACTGTTGCCGGCCGTTGCCAAATCGATATGGGGAGCCTTGCTGCTTGAGGCCATTATGGATGATGCCAATAAAAAATGGGAGGATTTTTCCGAAAAAAAAGTGAAATCGTTGCCGCCGCCGCCCGTTCAGTCAATAAACCCGCCGATAATGGTAAAACGGATGCCCCATCTCAAATTCACCGAAAGATGACGTCCGAGCATCACCAGATCACATCACATGTGGTGGGTGGCTATCTCTGGTCCACTGATAAGCGGCCTCTGCCTGTGGCCATCTCATTGAGCACAATCACAAATGGATGAATGCACTTTCCACCCCCATCCAGCGAATGGCGCAATGAGCAAGACACTGCTCTGTCGTCAATCGGCAATAACTAATCAATGAACGGCACCCGGTGCAGCTGTAAAAGTTTTCACCAAGCTTTAAATCAATCGATAATAATTGGTCGACACAAAAATAGAAATTTTTCACCAGTTACGAAGATTTAAAAAAGTTGTATCAAAAATCCTGATGGTAAGTTTTGAATTTGTAAAATTAAAAATATTTCAAATAACAGACTAAGAAACATTTCAAGATACAGTTTTTTCTGTGTAAATTCCGAAAAGACTTCAACGCGAGGTCTACAAGAAGTGACGAACCCATGGCTTTTCGTTTCGACTATGAAAAATAAACAACTCTAACAGACTTCAATTGAAGAAAATCTGTAATTTCTAGCTTCCAACAGTTCGTAATCCTTCGATAACAAATAACTCACGCAACGCTCTGTCATTCACAACGATCAACATGTCGAAAATCGCGATCATGAAATTGCTGTTTGATGATGGAAGCGCAAACGTTTTTGATTCCGAATGATTTTCTCCTCGCCGCGGCACGTCGCAATGAGAGAGAGCTCCGTCGCCGTCTGATGGAGTAATTTGTTTATTCAGTTTAATGTATGTGCCTATGGATTTTTCGATTTTTTTTTTTTTGAAGAGCCACCAGCATTCGTTTTGGGAAAACGGTTTTCACGCATCAACATGTAACATATTTCTATGAAAAATGTTAATCGGCTACCTGAGTCAAGAGGAGTCTAATATTTTTATGCGGCGCTTCTTCTGAATGCAGTTTTGATGTTTGACTTATCGTTTCGTTTGTAAGATATTGTTGATTTTTGGCTCATATTTAACATTTTTTTATTTCTCTCTTATTTTTGTTGATTTTATCTAAATTTTGCCTCACTTGAAAGTGTCACAATAGTGAAGCTTTTGCCTTTTTAATCAATTTTGTTTATTTTTTATCCAAGTTATTTCAATTTTTTTCGACATTCTGTCTTTATTGTGCAAAGGTGTCATTCACCTAATTTTAGTCAATTCTGTGTCATATTATTAGTTTTTTATTAAATTTCATATGTTTTGTAATTTCATTCATTTTTCTCATTTATGTATCCTTTTTGCCATCTTTATCATTTATCATTTTTTTTTTCATTTTTGTATAATTAATATTTAAATCGTGCTTACATATTTCTTCATTTTTTCGATTTTTGAAGATTTTTGTAATCATTTAATTCTTTAATACCATTTTATTTTTGACATTTTTGCTATTTCCATAATTTAAGTTATTTTTGTAATTTTTGTGATTTTTGAGTGTTTTCTGTTTTTCTTTTTGTGTTTTTTGTTTTTTTTTTTTTTGTAATTTATGTAATTTTTGATTTTCTTCCCTTTTTTGGTTTTTTTCTTTTATTTTTTAATTTCTGGATTTATCTTTTTGTTTTTTTTTCGTTTTTTTTGTTCTTTTTTGTTCTTTTTTGTTCTTTTTTGTTCTTTTTTGTTCTTTTTTACTTTTTTTTCTTTTTTGTTGCTTTTCTTTCAATTTTTTTCTTTGTTTAGTTTTAGTTTTTTTTTGTTCTGTTTTTTTTTTCTTTCCTATCTTTTTTTTATTCATTTTTTTTTTCCTTTTTTGAATCTTGTTTTAGTTTTTTTTTTCTTGTTGTATTATATTCTTTTTTTAATTTTTTTTTCTTTTTTGTTTTTTTTTATTTTTTCTCTCTTGTTTTTATTTTCTTTTTTTTTTCTCTTGTTTTTTTGTTATTTTTCTTTTTAAGCTTTTTTGTTTTTTTCTTTATTGTTGTTTTTTTTCTTTTTCGTTTTTATATTTTTGTTTTTTGTTCTTTTTCGTGTTTTTATGTTTTTCTTTTCTTTTTTGTTGTTTTCATTTTTGTTTTTTTTTTCATTTATGTTTATAAACATTTTTGTTTTTATTCCTTTTGTTTTCTTTCTATTTTGTGTTTTTTTCTTTTGTTTTATTTCTGTTTTGTGTTTTTTTTTCTTTCTATTTTGTGTTGTATTTCTTTTTTTTTCTTTCCTTTTTGTTTTGTTCAATTTTTTTTTTGTTTTTATTTTCCTTTTTAGTTTTTCTTTCTTTTTAGTTGTTATTTTTCTTCTTAGTTGTTTTTTTCTTAATAGTTGTTTTTTATTTTAAGTTGTTATTTTTTTCATTTGTGTTGTTTTTTTTTCTGTTTTGTTGTTTTTTTTTTTCTTTTTTGTTGGTTTTTTATTCTTTTTTGTTGTTTTTTTTTCTTCTTTTTTGTTGTTTTTTTTCTTTTTTGTTGTTTTTCTTCAAGATTTCTTCTTTTTGTTTTATTTTTGTCATTTCTGTCTTTTTTTATTTAATTTTTTTATTTCACTTTTTTTGTTTCATTTTTTTATTTCATTTTTTTATTTAATTTTTTTTTATTTAATTTTTTTTTATTTCATTTTTTTTATTTCATTTTTTTTATTTCATTTTTTTTATTTCATTTTTTTATTTTATTTTTGTCTTTCTTTATCAAAGTTTTTTTTATTTAAATTTTTCCTTTTTTTTATTTAGTATTTTTTTATTCCATTTTTTTTTCTATTTATTTTTTTTAATTCACTTTTGTGTTTTTTAATTCATTTTTTTCTTTTTTTTTTATTTTTTTCCTTTTTTTATTTCATTTTACTATTTTTTTTATTTCTTTTTTGTCTTTGTTTTTAAATTTCATTTTTGCCTTTTTTTTTATTTCATTTTTGTCTTTTTTTAATTTTAATTTTCGTATTTTTTTTATTTTTTTTTTTGTCTTGTTTTTTTTTTCATTTTTGTCTTTTTTTTGTTTCATTTTTTTTTTTTTTTTCATTTCATTTTTGTCTTTTTATTTATTTCATTTTTGTCTTTATGTATTTCATTTTTGTCTTTCTTTATTTCATTTTTGTCTTTTTTTTTTAGTTTCATTTTTGTCTTTTTATTTATTTCTTTTTTTTCATTTCTGGTTTTTTTTTTCATTTTAATTTTTTTTTTTTTTTTTGTAATGTTCGATTTTTGTCGTTTTTTGTCTTTTTTGCCACTTCATATTTGTCATTTTCGTTATTTTTGTTTTTTCTTCTTCAATTTTGTTTTTTTCCTGTCATTTTTGTCATTGTCGTCATTTTTATAATTCTTGAAATTCTTGAAATTCTTATAACTTTTGTCATTTTCGTTATTATTGTCATTTTTGTCAATTGTGTCATTATTGTCATTTCTGTCTTTTTTGTTAGTTTTTTCATTTTTGTCATTTTTTTTTGTAATTTTGACATTTAAATCAATTATGTTATTATTGAACTTTTATTATTTTTGGAATTTTTGTTGCATTTTTTTCGTTTTTATAATTTTTGACACTTTTTTTCGTTTTATTTTCTTTGTCAAGTTTGCCATTTTTGTCCTATTTTTCATTTTTTTTCTTTTTTCAATTTAAAACTTTTTAATGAGTCTTCAAAAGCTTTAAGGAGTCTTAAAAACCTTTTCAATCTGTTTTTTTTTGTTTTTTTTCTTTTATTCTTTTTTTAATTTTTTCTTCCTTTTTGTTTTTTTTTCTCTCTTGTTTTTTTGTTATTTTTCTTTTTTAGCTTTTTTGTTTTTTTTTCTTTATTGTTGTTTTTATTAGTTTTCGTTTTTTTTATTTTTATTTTTTGTTCTTTTTCGTGTTTATATGTTTTTCTTTTCTTTTTTTTTTGTTTTCATTTTTGGTTTTTTTTTCATTTCTGTTTTTTTTCCATTTTTGTTTATATTCATTTTTTGTTTTCTTTTTCTTTCTATTTTGTGTTTTTTGTTTCTTTCTATTTTGTGTTTTTTGTTTCTTTCTATTTTGTGTTTTTTGTTTCTTTCTATTGAGTGTTTTTTTTCTTTTTTTTTCTTTCCATTTTGTGTTTTTTTTTTCTTTCTTCTATGTTTTGTTCAATTTTTTTAAAGTTTTTTTTTCTTTTTTAGTTTTTCTTTCTTTTTAGTTGTTTTTTTTCTCTTTTTAGTGGTTTTTTTTTCTTTTAAATTGTTTTTTTTTCTTTATAGTTGTTTTTTTTCTTTTTACTTTTTATTTTGTTTGTTGATTTTTTTTTCTTTTTTGTTGTTTTTTTTTCTTTTTTGTTGCTTTTTTTTCTTTTTGTTGTTTTTATTTCTTTTTTGTTGTTTTTCTTCAAGGTTTCTTCTTTTTGTTTTATTTTTGTCATTTCTGTCTTTTTTTTTTATTTAGTTTTGTTTTATTTTATTTTTTTATTTCATTTTTTTATTTCACTATTTTTGTTTAATTTTTTATTTAATTTTTTTTTTATTTCATTTTTTTATTTAATTTTTTTTTTTCATTTTTTTATTTCATTTTTTTTAATTCATTTTTTTTTATTTCATTTTATTATTTAATTTTTTTTATTTCATTTTTTTTTAATTTTTTTTATTTCATTTTTGTCTTTTTTATCAAAGTTTTTTATTTAAATTTTTCCTTTTTTTTATTTAGTATTTTTTCATTTCATTTTTTTATTTTTTTTTTAATTTACTTTTGTCTTTTTTCAATTCATTTTTTTATTTTTTTTTATTTTTTTTTATTTTTTTTTATTTTTTCCTTTTTATTTCATTTTACTCCTTTTTTTTATTTCTTTTTTGTCTTTTTTTTTTAATTTCATTTTTGCCTTTTTTTTATTTCTTTTTTGTCCTTTTTTTAATTTTAATTTTCGTAATTTTTTTTTTTTTGGCTTGTTTTTACTTCATTTTTGTTTTTTTTTTTTTTCATTTCATTTTTGTCTTTATTTATTTCATTTTTGTTTTTTTTAGTTTCATTTTTGTCTTTTTATTTATTTCTTTTTTTTATTTCTGTTTTTTTTTTTCATTTTAATTTTGTCTTTTTTGTCATGTTCGATTTTTGTCGTTTTTTGTCATTTTTGCCACTTCATATTTGTCATTTTCGTTATTTTTGTTTTTCTTCTTCAATTTTTTTTCCTTTTTTTCCTGTCATTTTTGTCATTGTCGTCATTTTTATAATTCTTGAAATCCTTGAAATTCTTATCATTTTTGTCATTTTCGTTATTATTGTCATTTTTGTCAATTATGTCATTATTGTCATTTCTGTCTTTTTTTTATTTTTGTTTTTTTTTTCATTTTTGTCATTTTTTTGTAATTTTGATATTTTAATCAAATTTGTTATTATAGAACTTTTATTATTTTTAAAATTTTTGTTCCATTTTTGTCGTGTTTATAACTTTTGACACTTTTTTCATTTTATTTTCTTTGCCATTTTTGTCCCATTTGTCATCAAAACTTTTTCAAGGAGTCTTCAAAAGCTTTAAGGAGTCTTAAAAACCTTTTCAGAGGTCTTCTACACCTTTTAAGGAGTCTTCAAAATCTTATAAAGAGTTTTGAAAACATTTGGGGTGTGGTCAGTCTTCAAAACGTTTCAAGGAGTCTTCAAATTTTTAAGGATCGCTACTTTCTGTAGAAGTCTTCGAAACCTTTCAGAGGACTCCAAAACTTTTTAAAAATTCTCAAAAACCTTTGAAGGAGTCATCGAACTTTTTAAAAAGTCTTCAAAACCTTTGAAGGAGTCTTTAAAACTATGAAAGGAGTCTTGAAAACATGTTGTTAAGCAGTCTTCGAAACGTTCTCAGGAATCTTCAAAAACCTTTAAGGATCCTTCGTTTGTAGGTGTCTTCCAAACCTTTGAGGGAGTCTTCAAAACATTTCAAAAAGTCTTTAAAACCTTTTAAAGAGTCTTAAACATAAATATTAAAAGGAGTATTTAAAACCTTTTAGAAAGTCTTCAAAACCTTTTAAAGTCTTCGAAACTTTAATTCAATAATTTTTTATTTTCTATTGATTCTTCTGTTTGTTTCTCTCTGGTTTTTTTCCCTTTCTCATCTAACATTCTTTCTGCATTTTCACTCAACTTTGTGCTCCCTTATTTAAACTCAATCTTTTCCTCTTTGTCTTGACTTAATCTCTGATGTTAATTCGCTTTCTTTTTCTCACTCTCTTCATTATCCTGCCCTTTTAATTCTCTTTTATTCCTTCTTTTTATCTTTTCTTTTCTCCCCTTGCCCTCGGTTTCCTCTCCCATTTCCTTTTGCCTCTTTTCTTTCCTTTCCTTCTCCCTCACTTACTCTGATAATTCTGCTTTTTTCTGCTTCTTTTTCTTCCCTTTCTCACCACTTAACTCTCTCCTTTTCATTCATAACACTTTCCTTCTCTTTCATCTGTTTTTGTCTTCGTTTCTGTTTTTCTATTTACTTTTCTCTGTCCAGTTTTATCTCTTCATCTCTCTCTCTTTTTATATATCCTTTTATTTCCTTATTTTCCCTCCCCTTTTTAAGCGTTTTCTTCCTTCTTTTTCTCCTTATCTCTCTCCTGTTTTGTTTATTTATTTTTTCATTTCTCTCCTTTTTTCTTTGTCTCACTTTCTTTCTTTTTCTCTACTTTTTCAATCTCTCCCCAACTTTCACTTTTCCTATAAAAAATCGCGTCCTAAACCAAATTCGAGAAAAACCAAGAAGCTAATCAAAATAAACTGTCCCAAAATTTCGAAAACTCCATCCTCCAGACCTACCGCAGAGTGCTTCAATTTCGCGCACCAAGTGGAAGAAATTGCAAAATTCAAACCCCGTGTTTTTCGACTTTCGTTGTCTCTAAGTGACTTTGGCAGAGATTGATGGCTCCATCAGGCAGGCCCAGCAAAATACTGTTGGATTGGATGCAAGATCTTCATTGCTTTTATCGATCTTCTGCTGCTATCGCCGAAGCGAGTGCAATCTGCAGCATCGGAGGAAAGTGTATTGGGTATGTAAAGTAAATAAATCGGATAACAGCGGCGATCTGGCCAGCACGACACGGGGCCGAATTGAAAATCCACGTGAACGAAGGAGAGGTTGCTCGGAAAATTCGATTTTTTGGGGGCCCCCTGGAGTCGCACAGAGTGAGCGAGTGAGTGGTCTAATTTTCCCAATTGTTGACCACTTTCGATCGATTCGACGATTTCCGCAAACTTGCCCAACATACATTGATTGCTGCTCCCCAGCAAAATTTCGATAGTTGATGGTTGTACTAGCTCTTGGAGCTTTGATAGCGATGGGGTTGAAGTTGCGAATTTGGTAGTCATCATTATCATTATCGATACAGCTATACATAGACATCAAGTGAAGCAATCAGCAAATAATGGAGCTTGTTAAGTAAGAAAGCTGATTTTTTGTTGCTATCATCCGTGGTTTGTATGATGAAACACTACTGCTTATGGATGGGAATCGATAACTCTTTTTCTTCTGGTGAAATGGAGATGAAATTTAAATCAATCGTAGACATTTTATAAGCTTGTGAAAACGTTTGAGATGCCAAATGCAGCTCATGTGGCTTACCAAAATGCATATATTCAACTAAAAAGATTACAGAGGTTACGCAAGATATGTATAATTTATCTATGACGAAAGACTTTTATATAATAACTTTCAAAGGATAGGTGTTATAATTTTTTTTGCTGGGTTTGCCCTGATAATTAAAACAAAATTTATTAACAGTCCGGCCCGGCCCGGTTGCCCGGATTTCATTGAAAAATGCCCGGATTTTTCACTTTTTTTTTGGCAAATCAAACAAAAAAACAAATAGTATTGTGATTTTTTTGTATTTATGCCTTCAAAACGAAATTTGTTTTAAAAGTTTTATTGAAATTATCATGAACGTTTTTTTAAGCTTAAAATACAATCAAAAATCTTTCGATGAGTTTTGATGAAAAAAAATTTCAATTTTTTTTCTTGATTTTTGTTGAGTAGTTTTTGGGTTTTGACAAAACTTTCCCGGATATTGCCCGGATTTTTGGTCGTCAATTTTGAAATCAAATGCCCGGATTTTGCCAGTTTTTTTATAAAATTGCCCGGATACGTGCTGAAAAAATTCTGACAACCTTATGATAGCTAGCACTTTTTCCGTAAATGCCGTTCCTCAAAGAATCTGTAAAATAAAAAAAATCTTTCGAGCTTTTTGGTGACGTGGAATGTTCTGGGCCATTAAAAAAAACAACTTTTATCGATCTGGATCAAAGCAATCGAAAGACTCCCCTTATTTAAATCACAGTGATTAAATTAAAGGTAATCTTTCGATTGCTTTGATTCAGTAGAATTATTCAACCAAGTAGGCTCATCACACATATCAGAGTTCGATCAATATTGCCAAATTTTCTCAGCACAGTCTTAATTATTTCTCTCTATATATTTTATCTCTTTATTATTTTCTCTTTATTTTTTCTACCTTTATTTTTTCTCTCTTTATTTTTTCTCTCTTTATTTTTTCTCTCTTTATTTTTTCTCCCTTTTTCTCCTTTATTTTTTCTCTCTTTATTTTTTCTCTCTTTATTTTTTCTCTCTTTATTTTTTCTCTCTTTATTTTTTCTCTCTTTATTTTTTCTCTCTTTATTTTTTCTCTCTTTATTTTTTCTCTCTTTATTTTTTCTCTCTTTATTTTTTCTCTCTTTATTTTTTCTCTCTTTATTTTTTCTCTCTTTATTTTTTCTCTCTTTATTTTTTTCTCTCTTTATTTTTTCTCTATTTATTTTTTCTCTATTTTTTTCTCTCTTTATTTTTTCTCTATTAATTTTTTCTCTCTTTGTTTTTTCTCTATTTATTTTTTCTCTATTTTTTTTTCTCTGTTTATTTTTTCTCTATTTATTTTTTCTCTATTTATTTTTTCTCTATTTTTTTTTCTCTATTTATTTTTTCTCTATTTATTTTTTCTCTATTTATTTTTTCTCTCGTTATCTTGTCTCTCTTATTTATTTTCTCTTCTATTTTTTTCTCTTCTATTTTTCTCTCGTCTTTTTTCTCTCGTCTTTTTTCTCTCGTCTTTTTTCTCTCGTCTTTTTTCTCTCGTCATTTTTTCTATCGTCATTTTTTCTATCGTCATTTTTTCTCTCATCATTTTTTCTCTCATCATTTTTTCTCTCATCATTTTTTCTCTCTTAATTTTTTTTCTCGTAATTTTTTCTTTTTCTTTTTTCTCTTTATGTTTTCTCTTTTTTATATTTTTTCCTCTATTTTTTTCTCACTATTTTTTCTCTATTTTTTTCTTTATATTTTTTCTCTCTATTTTTCATTTTTTTTCACTTTTTTTTCTCTCTATTTTTTCCTGTTTATTTTTTCTCTTCTTTTTTTCCTTTTCATTTTTTCTCTCTATTTTATCTTTCTTTTCTTTCTTTCTTTCTATTTTTTCTCTCTTCTTTTCTCTCTATTTTCTCTCTTTTTTTCTCTCTTTCTGATTTTTTCTGCCTTTTTGTTTTTTCTCTTTTTCTTTATTTTGCTCTTTCTGTTTTTTCTCTCTTCCTATTTTTTTCTTTTTCTCTTTTTCTTTTTTTTTGTTACTTTATGTTTTTCCCATCTTTCTGTTTTTTCTTTATTTTCTGTTTTTTCTCTTTTTATTTTTTGTCCTTGCTATTTTTCTTCTTATTCTGTTATTTCTGTCTTTCTTGTTTTCTCTTTTTGTTATTTCGCTCTTTCTGTTTATTCTGTCTTTTTGATTTTTTCCTTCTTCTGTATTATCTCACTCTTTGTTTTTTTTTCTGTTCAGGTTCATGCTCTTTCAATTTTTTCTCGCTTACTGTTAATTCCTCTCTTTTTCCTTCTCCTTTTCTTTCTATCTCTTTTTTTTTGTCCTTCTTTCTATATGGTTTTTTACTATTCGTTATTTTTTTCTCTTTTTGATTCTTTCTTTTTTTTGTTCTTTTTTTGTTCTTTTGTTCTTTTCTTTTTTTATTTTCTTTTTTTTTAAATTTTTTCGTCATTTTCATTTTTTTTTTCTTCTTTTTTTATTTATTCTTCTTTCTCTATTTTATTTCCGCATCCTTCCTTCATTTTCTTCTCTTTTAATTCCTCTTCTTATTCTTTTCTGTTTCTTCTTCCTCTTTTCGTTTATTTCTTCTTCTTTTTCTCTTTATTCCTTTATCATCTTCTCTTGTATATTTCAACTTCTTTTTTTTCTCCTCTTTTTTCCCCTCTTTTATTTATTTTTACTCTTCTCATTTTTTTTTCTTCTTTTCTTTTATTTATTTTTATGATTTTCTTCTATCTCTTTTCCTTCTTAACTTCTTTTCTATATCTTTTTCTCTACTATTTATTTTTCCTATTTTCTTCTATTTCATTTTTTTCTTCTAGCATATTTCTTATTCTTCTCCTTTTGAAGTTTTTTTTTTTAGTTCTTTCTCTTCCTCACTCCTTGTTCTTTTTCTTCTTACCTTTTAGTTCTTTTTCTTCTTCTCTTTTAGTTTTGTTGCTTCTTTTTTTTTATTTGTTTTTATTCTCAAGCACATGTGTTTTTAGTTGTTAAATGTTCTTTTTCGATTTGCTTTTTTAATATTTCTTCAAGTTGTTTGCCCAACGTTTTTGTCTTATTTTTTTTCTCATGAATGTTTTTTTTTTCTTGTATCTTATTTTATTTTATTTTTTTTTTCTAACCCAGCTTTACCATTGCTTTGATTTCATTCTATTATTCTTTCTCATGTACCGCTGCTTTTTTCCTTCTTATCTTATTGTTTTCGTTAAGTTTTTTCCTTTTATCATTCTTTTCCTGCTTTTAGAATTATTATTTTTGTCTGAACGCCATTCCTGAATTCGGTCAAATTATTTTAATTTTTTTCTTTAAGTTTATCTTTAAGTTTTTTTCTCCCGTTTTATTTCTTTTGTTTGTTTTCTCCATTTTATTTGTTTTTTTCTTTGGTAGATTTAAATTATTATTCCCTTTTTACTTTTATATTGATTTCTGTACAATTTTTATTTTTTTTTTTTTTTTTGGTTTGGTTTATCTTTTTTTTTATTGTACTGTTATTTTCTTTTTTTTTTAATTGTTTGTTTTTCTTTCAATATGTTTTCTTTTATTTTTTCCCTTTTTTGTTTCTTTTTCAATTCATTTTTTCATATTTTCAAATAAATGCTAAGGTTTTGCTTATTTTCTGTGTTCATTTTTTTTTCTTTCTCATTTTATTTTTTTTTGCCATTTTAATTGTTTTTTTCTCATTTTATTTTTTTTCATCTTCTTTTCGTTTCGTTCGTTTATTTTTCTATTTCTTCTATCTGTTCTTCTTTTTATTTTCTTGATATTGTTTATTTTGATTAGTTGGTTCTACTTTTTTTTCAATTTCTTATTCTTACTTTTTCTCATATTCTTTTCATATTTTGTTGTCTTATTTGGTTTGGTTTTCATCTTTTTTGTTTGGTTTCTTGAAGTTTCAGAATCAGTGACCATCGTAATGTTATTTTATTAAAATTAAATTTCGACTTACTGACTCTCATATTCTAGGTGAATAGTAAAAAAAATTTGGATTTAAGGAAAGCAGGAGAGTATTATTAACGAAATTAGCCGATTCGCCATAAATAAGGTGGAGTAAAATAAGAACTCCCAATTCTGAAGTTTGAGTTTTAAGAGTTCATATCTAATCAGAATATTAATTTACAATTGAACAAACTAAGTAGTAGCAAAAAAAAAAGGAAAATCTCAATCAAATTGGATCCAAATCAAGATAAATTTTGTTCAGCATAAACAGACAAATGGGATTCAGAATCATTCGAATTCAATCAAATCGATTCGAATGAAGCGGCTTCCTTCACTTGAAAACAGGAAAACTAATGTAGGTAATAGGAAGCTCATCATTTGAACCTCATTAAAACGCTCGGCATTGTTTTTGGCCCGAAATTTTTGGCAATTAACTACGACGAAAACAACTTACCGAACTTTTGTACACATGTAAGTACATTAGTGCAATATTGGTATCCCATTAAGACGAAGGGGGCTTCGTTTAACGACCATCAGCCAGTTGGAAAATTATCATCGTTAACTCATCGCTGCTATGAATCCCTTCACCGACTGTATTGTTTTTGCAAAATCAACAGAAAAAAAAAACAAAAACAAATTTGGAAAAAAACCTTCAGGGCCCGATCGAGGTTGCGGAAACCCAAAATTGGTTTTGCGTTATAGAAAATTATTACCTATTTCAAAAAGGGTCTGACAAAATTCGAAGCAATGTGTGTAATCGAATAACTTTACTGCAAATGGTCGAAAAATAAAAGTAAAACGCCTAAACTTTGTCAACTTTATCTGATAATCAATCTAGAGATAAAAAGAAACCGAATGTGATCACAGATGATAAATATAATTGTGCACGCTCGATAAATCTAAGAAAATTCGACGCTCAAAACGCAATGTCACATTTATGCCGTCGAAATTTTCTCCTAGCTTTCTACATTTGAGACCGGCAACTGGCAACTGATTTTCCCGAAACACGTTCGTCGTTTAGAGAGGTTGCCTGAAAGTAATTAAAAGAAAATACTTCCAAAAATGGTTAACGCTATTCCGCCAGGGGAAGACGCACATGTGTGAAATTTCAAATCTTCCGCTCAGCAGCATAAGAGCGACTGTGCAACACTCATTAAATCCACCCCTCCTGGTGGAAGAAAGTAAGGAAAAAAAACTCCCCAAAACAGCGTCATCGATTTGCTCTCACCAGTTTTTGGCATAGTTATCAACCGCACCATCAACAAGTTATTCGTATGACGGCTATCAACACCAAAAACATCTCTTCCGCTTTCGTGTGCTTTCGTGGTTGAAAGAAAATAAAAGCTGAAAAATCATCCCCTCTTACTTTCCCTTCGACTCCCAAAACGCAAGGGGTCGAAAGTTCGTCGAGAAAAGGCTGCCCACCAAAAGCTTAGTGTTTTCACAACCTTAATTGAGATATAAATATTAACAAATTGAATTTTCGTGGTCGCCGGGTGTTTTTTTTTCTAATTATTGAAGGTAGTTATCATTAGGGTGGTGATGGTGACCTTAAAACCGAAGACCTCGAGTTAGAGATTTTTCACGGGAGCTGGCGCGGAATAATCTTTTCCTTGCCGGATGCATCTGATGCGTGCCATAAATCTAGTTGAAAACGAAATCTTGTAAGCTTCGCATTTCGCGTCATGCTTGGGCCTTTGCCTAAGCTGCGCTATCAGTGCAAGATCGTAAATGGTTGGATTTCACAACCCGGAAAATAAATTTCAAAAGGGGGTTTTGCATAACAGAGAAATGTAAATTTTTCGCAAAAGGATGGGAGGATCTCTTGAAAAGAAGATAGGTAGAGTCAGATCAATGAATGAAGTGTCACAAGGGGATTTTTATTCGAAATTTGTTAGAATGGAGCAATTTCCCTGGGACTCATAGAGCCATTATCCCGGCGTCAAATTGCAATCTTATTATGTAGGTACATATAAATGAATATGAAGAAAACGTTTTTGATCGTGAATAGGGTGGATTTTCCTAATTTGGCATGTGTGTCGAATGTTAACAAACCGCTTGATTTTGACTGTTTTTGACGTTATTTTTCCCTTATCACAATTATTAAAAAGTTATAATTTAACAGGTCATGTGAACTTTCATTTAAACAAAAAAATAGTTTCTAAATAACTCATAGGATTTTAAGTAAAACCAGGATAGTTTAAAAGTTTGTCCAATTGAATGGATTTATTATCATTTTTCTTTAAAAAAAACTTTTTTAGAAATGGAACATTAAAGCTGAATTTGTCAACCGATTTTATTGAAATTTTTTGTCGGATTGTTTTTTATCATGATTTTAGTAATTAGTGTGTTAGAACCATGTTTTTCAGTATAAAAACTTGAAAAAAGCTTATGTCAACAATTATTTAGGAACACTTTTTTCAATGTGTTCCTAATTATGAACATAATCAAAGTTTTCCAAACTATATCAAACTCATAGGATGTATTTGAAATAAATATGATTGACGTAAAGTTGTCAAAACTAATAGTTTGTTAACGTAATTTTCAACGACCTGTTAAAATAAACTGTTTTGAGCTAGAACATGATTTTATTTTACTTTGGTGTATTTCAAAGCTAAAAATGTCGAAAACATAAATTTGCCAGGTTGTAAAGAACGCACCCTACGCGACAGTAAAGGAAACCATCAAGATACAGAGAGCTGCTCAACAAGAAAAGAATCGAAAGGAAAAATTAGAAGAAAAAAATCAAAATAAAATACGTTGTATACCGTCACCTGGGGCATCATGCAACACTTTTCAACTTCAATGGCTTCTAAAAAAAAAGATGAAACAAGTCAAGCTGTAGCTCTATTATTCAGTTGACTTCATCGAGTTGAATTCGCTGCTAGATTATACGGCAGAAAACGCTCAACGAACCGCCGAATATATCAGATCGAAACGATCAGCTCAAACGTTGCACTAAGCATTTTGAACAACTCTTCCGAGTCACAGCCTCGAAGCGCCAACATTATCTAAGTCACATTTATGGCGTCAACTCAGCAATCGAAGACATGAACTGCAAGGAATCGATTGCATTCGTCTTACCGCTAACATCTGAGATATTGCAACATTCCCGGCCGACTGGATGCAGGATATCTACGGTCTTAGGGTCTATAAGAGCACCTATATCCGTGGTTTTTATTCTTGCGTCTAATTTATATAAGTATTAACCCATCCAATCCAGTGAAAAAACTGGCAATGCCACTTGTGTTCCATTAACTGTCAAACGGTTTATTGGAACTGCGTCAAATTGGATCCCAATCCCATCAATTTTGGAGCAAACCTTATACCAGTTCTAACAAATTTTGAGATGAAACTGGTATAATGGAACACGGATGCGGTTGCTCTAGTCGCACCGGCTGTTTGGACCACGGACACAGGTGCTCTAAAAATGAAAACTTGACACATGTGCCAAAATCGAACCGTTTTTAGAAACAACATTACCTTTTAGTTTTCGATATGACAGGACCAAATTAATTTAGACAAACACCATAAATAGGTTTTTATGTTCTGAAATAGTGACAAAATGCAACAATAAAAGCAAAAGTATTTTTTTTAATTAAGGTACACCGGGGCAAGTGCAAACGGTTTTCACCATAGTTCAACTTTCACATGTCCTTAATAAATATGTTTATGTTCTAAAATTATCAATTATCGTTCGTTGCATCACTAAAATAGTTCTCAACAAATTCCCGTTGAAAGTGAAAAATAAAAAAATGTTGGTAAAAAGAAACGGTGGTTTTGTGAAAAAATTTCAAAATTTGCACTTGCCCCGTTTATGGGGGCAAGTGCAAACGCAATACTTTTTCCAAACTAATTCACAGATGAGTAAGTGTATCGGTCCTAAAATGAATTGAATACATGTTCCGGTACGTTTAATCAACTTTTATTAATATATTTCCTGTTTTCTTGCAATATTGATAACTTTTTGAAACTTCATTTTTGGTGACTGTTGTTTTAAGCAAAAGACTTTCATTTACTAATGCATTACGGAACTTTGAACATCCGCTTCAGATACAACACTTTGGATACCCCTTCTGACCATTTTAATATAATCCTGAACCATTTTGATGATGAATTTTCTGAAATGGCTGATGTTACATGGCTTAAATGTGCGTTTGCACTTACCCCGGTAGTGTCGTTTGCACTTGCCCCGCAGTGTGGGTTAATAAGAGCGAATATTATTTTCACAACTTTCGGGGTGTACTGAAAATTTATCATAAATTTTCTGCTTTCACTTGAATATCGGTCTCAAACACTCACCTTTTAACGAAAATTCGGATTTGAATGCTTTTTTTTGTAGCCAAAATATGCAAAACAAAAACACACTGTTCATGTCTAGTACGTAGTTGAATTCGTGTGTGATCAAACAGTGCCGTGTTTTAAGTGAAAAATTTAAAGAAAGTTTAGTTTATCTATGTCAGATTGTTAGTTTGGGTCTAAACAACAATTTCTAGAAGAAGAAATATTTTTTACTTTTTTTGTAACAGAGAAAAGTTGAACGTTTGCACTTGCCCCGAGTTTGCACTTGCCCCGGTGTACCTTATAAAGTACTCAAAAATGACAAAAAGATAAAAAAAATTCAAAAAGTAAAAAAAACAAATTCAAACAAAAGACTTAAAATGACACTGAAGAAGAATGACAAAAACAACAAATATGACAAATGAAAACACACATCATAAACAAAATTTAAAAAAAAGTGCAAAATGCATGAAAAACATGATGAAAAAAATAGAAATGACTACAATGGTCGGAAATCTGCTAAAAGTAACGTTTTTGATAATAATAATAGATATTTTGTAAAAATAGTTGTAAAAAAGTTAAGAAAAAAAACCGTTCGATTTTGGCAACATTCGATTTTGGCAACACAAAATGTACAGGCGTGTTGCCAAAATCGAACGGAGTCTGTACTTTGAATTTGATTTAAAAATCGATTTCTTCGCTGTACTGGAATTGATACTTTGAGGTTACATTGATCAGTCTCCATTGTTACGGTTTTAACGAGTTTTCTTGATCATTAAGGATACAAAACACCTTCATAATTTTTTACAAATTCTAATTGATCAATTTTTCCTTACTTTTAAATGTTTTCTTCTAAAACATTTAGATCGAAAAAAAATGATGCTGCATACATCTAGGGGCAAAAATTATTATAATTTCTAAATAGTTTTAGCTTCAAAAGACAAATGAAATTTTACCTTCACACCTTCCCTTAGGCCCTCCCACTATTTCTATTTTCATTTTTTCTTCAAAGGTAATCATTTGATAGGAGTCCTATCCATTTGTCCAATATTGGCTTACTCTTGGAAAATGTTCTTACTTTTTATTGCGATTTTCTTCTTGCACTAGAGTTTGCACACAAAAATTTCGTCAGTCTCGAATTTCGTTCAACGATTTCGCCGTATTTCTCTCACCTTCATATTCGTACGCCTCTTGAATTCATATCTAGGCAATCAGGGTAACCATTGGTAAAATCAGTACAGTATCAATTCAAAACAAACTGCCAGGATGAAGTTTAAAAATTTCACTCCGAAAAAAAGCAAAACGGGTACATTTCTAAGCATTAAAAGTTCAGTAGGTATCAATAAATTAAACTATGGATCCACTATTTTAGCAATATTCTTGCATTTCAGGATAAATGCGAAAAATGAGTAACTTCATCCGATGCCTGAATTTGCGCTACCCGAAAAAGTTGTACGGAGATTATCAACTTCCGGACAAAATAGAGTAGTCTCAGCATCCTTTATTTATTTATTTACGTCTTTGGTTGTGTAACCGTACAGACTAGTTGCTTAATCTTAAGAAACTCTGCTTAAAATTAATTTAAACCTACGTTTACACATATTAAAATCAAACAAATGACTCACTGAGTTAAAACTTTCACAACATTTATCAATTGGATGGTTCCGGCCATATACAGTACGGTGATAGGGTATCCATAGGAACTGACGTCGCCGAAGTGTCCTCGTGGAAACGTATATATTGACACGTTGCAGTATGTATGCGGAGTCAACACGGTGGATTAAGGTATCAAAAATGAAGGCTTGCTGCAGTTCAATACGACGCTTTTCTAGTGTAGTTAGGCCTATCAGAGTACACCTTTGCTCATAAGGCGGGAGTCGGAGCGGGTCATTCCAGGGAAGACGCCGGAGAGCGTATCTTACGAAGCTACGTTGAACTCGTTCGAGGCGGAAGCATTGAGTGCTCTGAGAGGGAGCCCACACCTGGACAGCATACTCCATGATACTACGAACGGACGAGCAGTAGATGGCTTTCAGTGCATAAATATCGCCAAAATCCCTTGTGTTTCGGCGAAGAAACCCAAGTGCTGCAAATCCCTTTGCCACGGTTAGCGCGATGTGCTCAGCGAATGCGACTCGGATTCGTCCTACGGTTGGGTTAAAGAAATTGCGTCCATTGAATCTAGAAGCCAACCGTCCTGATATTACAGTTAGAAGTAGATTTATTCAGGTAACAACAAAAGAATATCTACATCAATCCCACTATCAGAGCTCGCAGATAGTGTTGACCGGTGCTGGAAGTGATTTTTATGAATAAATAAGTGTTATAAAAAACTACATTTGAAATTTTCTGAACATTTATTTTAAGTTTCTGAAATGCTTGATTTTCTGAACATGGCTTAAAGTTGGCTTAAAATTGATCAAGAAATGCATTGCAAATACGTGGTGTTTGTTTAGACTATTAATTTGGTCGTTGTTGGTAAATCGTCACTGGTTCCACTAACGCAAAACATAAGAACTCAACTGCATTTACATTAAATATGATAAATGAATCTCAAATGTGCTTAATTCTGGTTGCTCACCGCTCCTACTGTAATTCGGATGTTTTTTTACGAGATCTGATATGATTACAAAAACATATCTTGCAGTCTAGTGCAGATACAGCTTGACATCACGGATAAAATTTCATGAAGCTTACTTCGGCACATGACAAATTTATCAGCTGTCATGTGTAAACAAATAATTCAAGAACGTACAGAACAAGGTGTGAAAAAAATTTATGTAAATTTTTGACCGATTGAAAAATGTGCAGGCGAATCTAGTTATTCAAGAAAATTACAATTTAAATATAAAAAATGTATCATTAAATGACTATAAAAATAGCACTACATATACAAAGAATAAAAGTTGTTCTTCCACATTCAACCACCCTTTTGCTTCTAAATACTTTTTGGTATCATCAGGAGAGCTGTTTGTTGGCGAGCCATGGAAAAATAGATATTTTAAGATTTTGGAATTGCACTTTAACTAACAGAAAACAATTTCAAATACTAACCACATTTTGTCTATTTGATACTCAATTAATAGGCTTTCAAACGTAGAAAAAAAGTGTTCAAAAGTTCAAACTATAGACTAAGTTATTGATGATAATGTGGAAAAATTTATTGATGGTCAAAGTTACCCCGATAATCAAAGTTACCCCGTTTTACGGTATTTTTTGAATATTTTGGAAGAGGTTGCTTTTTCGTAGCACCTTAAAGTTTTAAAACACTTACTGAGGTGAGTAGTATTAAACATGATCATTTATTGCAGAATATCCAAACGACATTGGTGGTAATAATTAAATGTTTGTTACAAAACCAGACTTCGAGTTTCGAGGTAACTTTGATCACCATGGTTTTTACGTATCTCAACATCTTCAAATTTATTGTTTTGATGCCATTTAGCAAAGAAGGCTCAAAACATCGATAACAGTAATTTTTTGTTGGGACTCAATTGAATTTTTCAACGTTTTCTTTCAAAAACAAATATACTCAAAGGATGGACAATGCTGCTGCGTATATTTAGGGGCAAAAATTATAAACATTTTTCAATATTTTTTGTCCTCAAAAATAAATGAAATTTTACCTTCATGCAATTCCCTTAGTCTTCGCACTGTTCCCCTGTTCTTGGTTTCTTCAATCTTAACCATTTGATAGCGTTTAAAGCCATTTTTTCTATACGGGCTTTTTCATGGAAAATGACATCCAAAAATTATCATCAAATGACCATAAAAACATTTAAACTAAACCTAAACCAAGAAAAAAGTAGAAATTTCACATTACACAACCCAGGATCAGGAGAGATGTTTGTTTGTGAGCCTTCAAAAAACCAGATATTTTAAGATTTTAAAATTACATTTTAGGTAACATTTAAAATCTCCTAATAAAAACCAAATTTAGCTTATTTGTAACTCAATTTACAGGCTTTCAAACGTAGTAAACAGCTTTCAGATATTTTAACTTTATACTTAGTTAATGATGGATTTCATGTCGATCAAAGTTCCCCCTGTTTACGGTACCTCACATTTTTCGCTCTTCTTTTACACACTCCACTTGGAGTCCTCCAATGCAGCTTAGAGGTTACTCAATCCGGGATGCCACAGTGACGACGCTAAAACCTGTGCTAAAACTGCAAGTAGGTATTTGGGCACACGCTGCGAAAAGATGAGAACGAAATTTGTAGAGAGACGCTTGAATGGAATCCAGAGGACATCGAAGAAGAGGCAGACCCAGAAACTCGTGGCGGCGAAGCCTAGTCACCAAACCCGTACTGTCGACGAGATTCTTGTCTGGGACCAAGTGAAGACGCTGGCAGTCATTGTTATTGAAATTTCCGTTGGTTTATAAATTTTGTCCCTCCCTATTTTTGAAAATAAGATCTTTAACAAAACTGTAGTTGCTTAAATTGGACCAATCGACAGAACATAGTTTCTTTATTGAATTCCATCCCAATTTCTTTCTTAGACTTGAAATTCGTATTGAAACATTTTCAACAGATTTAACCGAAATTTTATCATCTACTGAAGTAAATATCCTGAATTCAGCATATCATTTTCCAAATGATCATTTTCAAAATTTTGTTTATTTTTTTTGAATTTTATATTCTATATATTTCCAATCTTCAAGATACTTTCAAATCGTCATTAGATCAATTTTTTTCGATGATACACAAACCAGACGATTAATGATGAATTTTAAAATCATTTAAAATATCTATAGGGTCATTTGAATTTTAGTTGGTTATAAGGGTATCAAAAAAATGAGAATTAAATTTGCATTTTGCCCGAGCAGACTTTGATGCCCAAAACAATAGCAAACTGATAACAAAATGAGGTTTCAACAGCAAACTGATAGCATCATTTGCTATCTAATATTTGACGATAGCATAAATAGGCATCATTAAGGTTTCAAAAACTTTTATTTGACAGCAGAATGAGATCAAAATAAGGTAGCGAGAGCAAGCTGCTAGCATAACTTGATGTCGAAATTGTTCTGGAAGCAAAACTAAGCATCATTGAGGTATCATCAATTTTCAAACATTATATAAACCTAATTCCAAAATAACATTGTAATTTGCTGCAGGATCCATTCAATACAAAAAAATGAAACTAAAATGAGGTGCAGTTCTATGAAATTGCACCCGTACTAAATCTTTTATAAATAATAATTGGTCATGTGCTAAGAAAAGCCATAGAACTTTGTTTGTTTTAATTTCAATGTCATCTTATAAAAATACTTTCACATTTTAATAGCCTTTTTTATTTTTATTGAGTTTTTTACGATAGAAATTTTATAACGCAAGAATTAAATTCAAGAGCATGATTCTAATGACCACAAGCATTACCACTTACGGTTGAAATATTTCATTTAACATTTCCAGACCTTCCAGTCCAAGGTGAAACAATTTGTTTCTTGAATCAAACTGGAAAAAACAGCTATGATTCTCAACTCACTTTGGCCAAGGCAGTTACATATCTTTGGGATCGAATCCATCACCGCTGCTCCTACTGGTAGAAGCACTTTTCAGAGCGTATTTTCTGGCTCCCATCATTTGTTCCTGACGTTTTCCAGTAGTTAAATGAAGAAGCAAAATCAATCTTAGCATCCCAATATCAAACACCATTAAGAATCTGTCCACGGCTAGGCTAGTTCGTTATCAACTGTATCGTATAGCTTCTTAAAATGATGCATTCAATCTTTCCGGATTAAATGGAACAGGTTGCAACGTCGAAATCCATTTAAATGTTTTAAAATTGCCCAGGTTGCCGGCTGTCGGACTTTCCATTGTATAAACATATCCTTTCGTCGAAATCGATAAAATCATTTTCCGGTTCATCATTGATCCTGTTTATTTTGACCTATAAACATGTTCAAACTCTCAAAGTCTGTTCTTAACTTTGAATGGAAAATTAACTTACCTCTTTTTGCCCTCATTATTTTGCCAATTGATCGAACTAATATTTCCGAGGAATTCCTCATTTATCATCGTTTGCACTAAACTGTGTGTTAGTTTTCGCCACATTCCCGGTACGGAAACTTGAAATTATTCTGGTTACCTATAAGCAATAACGACGCGTCGAGTGCTTAACAAAAAGGGCCGGTCAAAATGTTTTCCATTCATGTTGTAATGTTCATTTTCGGCTCGCTTCAACAACTTTCAAGTTGATTATTTTTGTTGAACCCCCGTGTTGCCTGGGTGAACTTTGAATTTATCAAAACTTCATGAGCACCAAAAAATCCAAATCCCGTCTTGAACCCATCGTCAGCAAAAAAATTTCGGAACAATACTTTCGGTTCGTTTGTGCTGTTGAATTACCAATTCTGGGAGAGCCTTGAGGTTCAACTACAGGTCCTCCACTGCCAACACGTCCAATCAGCTCCGAAGTCATTATCGCTTTCAGCCTCGTACACTTCGGAAACCTGTAACTTGCGGCCTTCCTACGGACCGTCCATGTTCGCATCCTGGTGATAATTTTAAATTTGACGACAAACCACGAGAGCTATTCAGTACAAGGATAGAAAAAACTACCCACAACATTGCAAACTTTTGACGTAAATCACGAACTCTGAATACAGAAACCCAAAAACATCTTTAAAGCACAACAACCTAAAAGTAGGTAGTTATGCCTTAAGTTTCCATTGAGTACAAACAACCCATTTTAAAAGTTTAGAGAATTATATTTTCAGACCTCTTAAAGTCTATAAAATATGCATTAGGTGAATTAATCTAGGTGTTCAAATACCTCTTGTGCTTCAAATGAATAGGAAAAGTCATATGAATATGTTAGAAGAGCTCATTTAGTGGCTGTGAAGACGTTGAAACAAATCCAATGACCTAAAACGTTGCTGCTATTTAGTACAGCAATTTATTTTTTTTCTGGGCCTAGTAAAACCATTTCAAAAAGCAGTAATTTGGTTGAAAACTATTCATAATTGCATATGAAAATAATTTATCATAACATATTATTAATTTTTTCAGGGAAAAAAAATTATAGGATATTTTAAAACTTAAGCCAGAGGCAAACGGATCCCGAAACAACTTTGACTTTCGATTCAACCGATTTAGAACGAACGCGATGTCTACATTCATCTGTCAATTTTGTTTTCCATTTTGAAGTTTCTGCGCTCGGGTAAAATAACTCATATACAATTGATATTACCTAAATATTACCTAAAAAATATTAAGCTCACTTTTGAGTTCATGATTCTTTTTTGTGTTTCCCAAAAATTGAGTTCTTTTTTCTAGCAGTGTAAAACAAAAACAAAGTACACTGAAAATCGAAAATACCCAAACTTGAGAACTGCCACCCGCCAAACCTAAGTTCAAGATTGACAACTTAAGTTTGTGAAAAAATCACAGCTTGCCAATAAGCCAAACTTGTCCTTCAAGCGAAGAACTGTTTTTTTGGGGGGTTTTTGTTGTAAGCGCATCTGATTCTGTTACCTCCATCGTGGCAAATTTAGGTTTGGGGGGTAAGTTCAAAGCGAAGAACTGTTTTTTTTGGGGGACAACTTTTATTCTCGCTTCATTCGAAGGAAATCTCACATATCCGATGATGTAGCTGCCTCTCTCAACAACTCTCCGGTGGTCGAGCGGTTAGCATCCTGAGATGATAATCGCAAAGCCATTGCAGGTATGGGTGTGATTCCTGAACCTGGCGATATTTTTTTTATTTTGATTTCCATTTTATTGTGGTATCAGATTTTGGGGGATGAGTTCTCCTTTAAGAGCTTAACTTTGTGCTATGCCACCAATAGCCAAACCTGTAGGGAGGGAGTTTCATTCGGGTTGGCGGGGAAAGTTCTCAAGTTTGGGTATTTTCGAGGTTCAGTGTAGTGTCGTGTTGTTTTGTTTGATTCGAAGACGGGGAAATGGTTAGTGCTCGGTTCTGTAGCCAGCTAAGCCAGAGGCCGGTAGCGGACCACTTCGGTTGTGGTCATCGATGCTGAAGAACTGCTGGAAACCGTCGACGAGCTGGTAGAATAAAGAAATCACCCTACGTTGATTTCTTTGCTGATTTGGTTGTGTGACTGCCCGGGCTGTAAAGTTTACAATCCCAGAGGTAATTCTATAAAAACGGTCAATGTCCTTAAAGTGCGTGTCAGCTCGTGAAAGTGTTATGGTGCCAGATTGTGTCCTGAATCGTTCCATTGCTTCACAGCGGATGCCAAAATATAACAAAATGAACTTATTTATTTTTTATTATTTCTTTACAGGTTCGGAAAAACAAAAAAAAACCCTGCCCGTGAACTGGACATTACTGAGGAGAAAATTGAATTACCTTGGTCACTACAGTAACTGTCGTTCTGTGCAGTTTTGGCATTGTTGACTTTTAGGAACACGCCGCTAACCGAATACTGGAAGTTCAAAATTTTATGCTGGTTGTTGATGAGTGGAAGCCATTCTTAATCGTGGAAATTCGGTTACCTTGTCAGTTTACGGAATCCCTAGCCATGGTTGAATTTGCAATACTGATTCCGAAAATAATTGTTAAATTTTCTGCTAAGGACTCAACTGATCTATTGTTTGAGTCCTGATCTATTTGAGTTACACTCAAATTATCATCGCGAGCCGCTATTCCGATCCTGTGCCTAACGATGTGATCAAATCCAAGCCCTATCCGATTCAAACAGGGCCAGGGCCGGTGAACCAGGAGGTTAGGTCAGGTACAGTAAACTTATTGTTAAAACTAAAAACTTTGAGTATTTACATTTTTTTTAAGTGTTTTCATATTTTAATATGAGATAAAAGTAGTGAACCTGTATGTAGGTTCACTAGATAGAAGTTCACAATTGAGGCACTTCGGATCAAAGGGGTGTAAGTGCCCAAATGATAGTTTTGAGAAAACGCGTTGCAAAGTTTTTAAGATGCTTTGATTTTTCATATATTTTTCTAATTCGAGCAGTTATATTGAAATATTGAAAATTTGAGTTTTGCACCAGATAGGGTAACGGACTTATTTTGAACCAGGGGACCTATTTTGGAGTTTGGCTCTCTAATGAAGCAACTTATTATAATACTAATAATTGAGCTTTGACTATATTTGTTGAAAAATTTGATGATTAAATGCTTTATAAGAGAGCTACACAAGGTGGTCCAAAATTGGTCCTCGGGTTCAAAATAAGTCCGTTACCCTACATGTAGATTTAGATATGAGGAATGCTTGATTCAAAAATTGATGATTTCGGCACTTATATTCCTCTGATCCTGAAAGCAATTATAGTTTAAAAATTATTCAATAATCAACAACTTAGGAACTCATTAGGTTGAATTTAAAACAAAAAATTATTTTTTAGGTTTTATTATACGTGCGTGATTTGTGCTAAAGGGAAAAATTTTGCAAAATGCGAAAGAAAAACAAACGATCCGTTGCTGCGATGCATCTGTACAGAACGGCACCCTAATCATTACAACGCAATGCAACAAAATGCAGGTAGTCTGCAGGTGCGTGCGGTGATGGTGATGCTGGGAAAATTGGCAGCAACGTAAGCGGAGGAAACAACACTTTGGCTGACGTTAATGAGAATGAGGAAAATCGACGGGACGGACTCGAACTCCAATTTCAACTTCGTGCTGAATACGGAGGATTTCGAATTCCGACGGAATTCGTTTGCAATATGCCATTCTGGGAAAACTTTAGCTCGCAGGGCTCGGACAACCAGTCGAAATTATTGTAAAGCAACATCTGCCCTTCCCGGGTATCATTGTTAACTGCCCCATGTATGTTGTATCAGTAGTAAGTATTCAATTTCATTTTACGTTCCCTTCCACACCCTAATAAGGACATCATTAGAATATGCGTTTCGATTATCCCGAGCATGCATTTATAGAAAATTTGCTATCGCGCCTCGAGCTACAAATTTGCTCTCATTTAGGCTTGGATGAAGGTGATGCATAGAAAAAACTAGAACCAGAATGTTCATATGCTGATAGCAAAGTACAGCCAAATTTTGCTTGTATTGAAGCCCTAAATATGCCTCGTTCTGCTGTCGTTTTTCGTAACTTTTGAGAGCATATTCATGTCAAATTTTGCTCTCATTCAATATTTACTGATGCTTTATATTGGCATCATTATGCTCTCCAAGCTCTCGAAAATCGAGGTGTAGTTGGGGTCTCAATTTTAGCAAAATTAGGCATCACTTTGCTCACCAAGTATGAAAATTTGTGCTCTCATTTTTGCTGTGTACCACCTTATGTCAAGCAAAATGAGAGCACATTTGGCTCTCAGGGCGTGATAGCAAAATTTGCTTTAATTTTGCCATAAAAGTCTGCTCGGGCATGTAGCTCAAATCAGAGCTTTCATTTTTTGAGAAATTTCTTTTATTTATTGAGAAAATAAAATTAACAAATTTTATTTGAAGATACCAGAAACTATCTTCTACGCAAACAACATATCTATTTGAAGCCAGTATACTGAACTCATCTCCAATTCTTCTACAAGATTAAAAGGTTTTGTATTCTCTGGGATAGCATTTGAAAATAAAAAAAATCGAATCATAGGGGCCCCCGAGAAAAATGCCGAATATCATCCGCACTTGGTGGCCTGCCAACTGGATCTCAAACATGAAACTGCATCGCCAGTGTTATCAAAAGGCGTTAGAAATGGAGATTCAGGAACGTAAGTGGAAATGGATAGGGTACTAGAAAGCTTCGTTTTGTTTTAAAACTCATCTATGATTTTTTGCAGAATTTTTAATTTACGTTTACATGAGTAAATTTGAAAATTTAGGTTTGTAAGGGGAATTTTAGTATTTTGTACTGAAAAATCAACATTATTTTTGTTTCTTCTGTGAAACCGAGCCTGATTATGGGTTTTGTGCCAATTTATAATTTTTTGGTATTTTTTGGTATTTTATATAGTTACCAAAACTTTTTTTTAGTAAAATTAGAAGTTTTCAAGGGATTATTCTGAAAGAAAAAAACATAGTTTTTTTCGTTATTCGTGGTAAAACAGCTAACTGAAATCTGTGGAAAAATCTTTATCACCCTTCTAACATCAAACATTTTGGAGTTTTTGATAAGGTCGTGTACATTTTTTTAGGTGAAAAGTAGTACTTCGAGAAACATTGTTTCCAATTTGTTGGTTGACAAACGGATTCAGCGACGCGAACCGATTAGTAGTAAAAACCGCGTGCCATACCCGAGCAGACTTTGATGCCCAAATCAATAGCAAACTGAGGCCATAATAAGGTATCGACAGCACATTGAGAGCACCATCTGCTGTTGACTTTTTCACTATAGCAAATTTAGGCCTTGTTATGGTTTCAATTATTTTTATCTGACAGCATATGGAGACCAAAATAAGCTTTTAACAGCAAACTGTTAGCACAGTTTGATATAAAATTTTATGCGACAGCATAATTTTGGTGTTAAGGTTTCAATATTCTTACAGAAGAAAATAGAAAAAAAAAACTGTAGCATGACTTGGTACCACGAAACTTCGCTTGAAATGGGAAAATGGACATATTGTCACACGAATTATTTATTTTTCACCATTTTTATCTTTGGTTATTTTTGCTGGAATATTTTACAGCTTTCGAAATACTTCACTCATATGATTACTCGATTACATACCGGATGACAATACTGTCACCTAGATCTTCAGGTGCGTTAAAAGGGAAAAATTCTCATAGCTTCCTGCATCCAACGACCGACACCGTATCCAATCATATTCAAGAGTTGTTCAGCGATAGCCAAAAATCAGAAGTACCGTGTAGCTTTCCAGAAAGTTCAACCGTTACGATGGTATTTCGAAGGCAATGAGGTGGATAAATGTGTATACAGGTTGGGCAGCAAAGAGGTACACTTCCACTAAGGTGACGCTTGGGTTGCAACCTAGTTGAGGAAAAAAACAGTCATTATTAAAAACTGTATATAAAAAACCTACGTATGTACGAAAACAAACCGGTGAAGGAAGAAATCGGTTGATGACCAAACGACCAACAGGGTCATTGCCTCTTTCGTCAAAGTCCTTATTTTCACGAATTAGCAGATATTTCACAATTGCTTTTCCAATTCACCACACTTCGATTGTTGACATTTTTGATGGCACTGCAGCACAGTGGGAACAATCATTTAAAGCAAAATCAAAGTCAAACTTTTTTTCATGAAGTATTAATTTTTGGTGATTATTGTGTTATATAAACTGTAAATAAGTATTTTGTTGAAGAATTTCAAAGTTTTATTTTATGAAAAAAAATATGACTTTGACCTTTTCTCTGGTGTGCATTCCCACTGTGCTTTAGTGCCATGGAGAATGTAAACAAATGAAGTGCATGCGAAGTGAACGGAAGAGATATCTGAAAAATATCCGTAAATTCGAGAAGTAATAACGGCAATTAGACGATAAGGACGTTGACGAAGCGGCTGTGATCCAGTTGGTCACTTTGGTGATCAAATCGAAAAAGAACTGGACCCGAAACATGCAGGTAAATGCCGTTTACTTACTTCACCAGCTGAGTTTCTGGTTGACTTTCGTTCGTGTGGAAAATTGTAAACTGTTTTTTCCTAAAATAGGTTTTTGCTGCCTTTGTCAAAACCATCGGAACTCAAATTAAAACAGTGGAACTTCCCGGAAAGCTTCCCGATTCTGGTGACTAACGGTTGCTGTTAAAACAACTCCCCGCTCGGCGCTCGTCGAAATCCGGAAGATGCATTTGTGTACTATGCGGCCCTGTTTTACGCACCTCACCTGTAGATTTAGGTGCCAAGCGTTTCATCTGGTGTTTATGTTCCCAATTTCTTGTGAGTACCTATTTGTGTTATTCCGAAATATTTCCGCACTTATCCGAGCGATATTTTCCTATAACCTGATACGATCCGGGCATTTAAGCTCAACCCAAAACCAAACCAAAAAAATTCAAAAGGCAAACTGTTTTAACGTTGTTTCTCTTATCAAAGCACTTCATCGGCTAAACTTATTTAATGTTTAGTACAAAGACTATAATGAATCCATTATAGTTTTACGTTTAATCCGGGAGATTGCATTTGAAATATTGTTGAAAACCGTATTACCAAAACGCTAAAAATGATGCAATGTATTTGTTTTTCATATTTATTTCGATTCAAGTATACCAATCGTTTCTTATTATCTCAATCTATTGCTGGTGCAAAACTCAGACTTTTCATATTTTTTTCTAAGATAATTTAATGCGCTGATTGACCATATAAGATTGTATAAAACAACGTTATTTTAGTAATATGGCTAACATTTAGCTCGAAGTGCTTCTAAAACGCCTGAATGTTCACTATTTACTGTTATCATTCAAAATTATAGCTTTACCACGCTTTACTGTTACGTCCAAGATTTTTATCCCTTGAGTTTTTTTAATTTTCATATCGTACTTAGATTTTGTACGCATAGCATATATTCGTTCAGTTTAACGCAAAAAACGTTATTTTTGTAAAGAAATAAGTTATTACCAAATTAATAATATCATCAGGTTACAGGTTTTTTTTGAAAGCATAATGTTAATTTTGAAATGGTTTTTTTTTAATAATAAGACATCAACATTGAGACTGATTCAAATGTCATAAAAAATGGAATATGATTTAAGTTAATATGAGTCACATTTAACAAATATTTAGAAATGTTTAATTTTTTGCTATCGGTTTGTATGGTATATATTTAAAATCGACTCTAGTGATATTTTTGTACAGTTTTTGTTTACAAATGGTAAATAAATTATGTTTCTGAGGAATGGTTTTGGTGAGATGGATAATTCTAGAGAAATTTTTTTTTATACCTAATCAAACATATGTCATTGCCTACACAAAGGCGGTTTTTTTTTATTTCAACAAATTCTGCTCTTGTAAATGCAAGAAGTACCTTGATATAATCGTATTTTGAGTAACACATTTGCCGAGTTCAATTCATAGATTAAATTTAATTAGTTTATTGATAATTGTAGAACTTGCAACCGTACGTTTTTTTTTTAAACATTCGGTAAATAGCGAGGAATCGGATTAAAAACAGTTTGGAACTTTAGCTTTAAATTATTTGTTACATATTCTACTATATTACAATTCTCGAATTACAAAACTAATAACTTTAATTTTTGCTCAGCCATTCAATCAAGATAGTTAGAAAACCAAAATTCTCTTCAACCCTCAAATGTATGACTTTTTTTTCAAAAAGGTGTATGAAAATCTGATGAAAAAAATAGCATTTTTGTTGAAACACAACTGAATAGGTTTGGAGCCGTTATGAAAGTTATCACTCATCAAAGTAAGGAACGATTTTGTGAAATTTTAACTTTATTTCAATACGATTTTGCAAATTTCACCAAACATTGATCATATAGTGCAGGATAATGTTTATGCTCAAAATTTTATATAGCAAACAGCTATCACTTCTTCAGTGTCAGATTTGCTCACATTTTTCTTGACATAAGGTAGTGAAAAATGGCAAAATTGTTCTAGAACTAGGATTGGCTAAATTTTGTTTTAAATTTTTATCAATGTAGATAGCCAAAACTAAAAAAAACTGGAAGGAATTATTCGAAAAGGCGACATTTGAATAAAACTTAAGTCATGCTGAATGATTTATATTTATTACGTAACTGAAATGAAACATTTTAGAAAATTGACGAGTTAGTTTTGTCTTGAAGGTGGTTTGTTGTTGTTTGAAAGAAAAACAGTATAAAATTTTAATCAGCTAACTTATTTTTCAGCTTTGATATTCAAGCTGAATCGAACCATCGAACGATGTTATGCTCGTTTATTAAAGTTTTGGTATAACAGCATTCCTTTCAATTTTTTTTTACTTTGAATCGTGAATAAAACTAATGAATAGTATATATTTAGGCGTTTTTTTTTGGGTACCTATGACTGCGACCAGTTAGTTGATCTATTGTAGTTGACCTGATAGTTGCATAAGGAAAGGCGAAATTACTTTCAGTATTGATATCGAAACAAGAAATATTTGAAATTTTCTATTGACCTTAGAAATTATTTTTGAGAAAAGAAGCTATATGGGAAAATTACAACAAATTTTGCTATCAAGCCTGGACGGTCAATTTTGCTTGATTTCGAGTGGTACACGGCACAAATGAGAGCAACAATTGGCACACATGGTTGGCAAAATCATGCAAATTTTTTCTTGTTTTAAGGCCCATACGATTCCTCATTTTTCGGATGTTTTGAGAGCAATGTTATGCCAAATTTTGCTGTCAAAGTAATTCTATTGATGCCTTGAATAAGCATCATTTTGCTCTCCAAGCTCTCGAAAAACGAGGTGTAGTTAGGGTCTCAGTTTGAGCAAAATTTGGTATCACTTTGCTAACCAAGTATGGAAAATTGTGCTCTCATTTTTGCTGTGTACCACCTTATGTCAAGCAAAATGAGAGCAACTTTGGCTCTCAGGGCGTGATAGCAAAATTTGCTATAATTTTGCCATAAAAGTCTGCTCGGGTAAGGCAATCGATTGTCCCCAGTCACGTGGAAAAACATGTCGAAATTCCTGTCGCACACGAGCGAGGGGTTTGTTTTCTTTCGGTTTTCCAGAAGTGAGTGGAAAAGTTGCACATTTTTCTTTTCAAACTTTTGTTCGGCTCGCATTTCTACATTTTCCAGCACGCGAATGCGACCGAGAAGTGGTGATGCGGTTTCATGGAAATGAGATGACCATTCAGGTGTGGAAAATAAGTCCACCAAACCAGCATAATGCACGCCATCGTTGGAGCAGCGCGATTTTTTCCTCCAATTTTCTGGGTTAGGTTTATTAGGCAGATTTGGCTGTTTGGTGCTGCGGTTGTGAATTGTGAAAAAGTTTGTTATTGTAATTTTACAGATGATGTAAGTAATAATTGGGCTTGTCGATTTCAGTCAGATACGTGTTGACTTTTACTGCTGGCGAATGTGAGTTTGAGTTGTGCCAATAAGTTTAACTTAATTTGGACCAGTAATTATGTTGTGATATGGGGAAACGAATCGAAAAAAATAACACGTATCAGAGCATATTATTCGATAGCTAGATCATAACATGAGTGATAATTACTTGTTTTGAGTTTCACGTGAACAAGTTTTCCTTTTAATTAGATCAATTGCTTCTGTTATTCTCTTTAAAAAGAAAAACATTATGGCAGGTTATGTGTTTGGTCAGTGTTCTCTCTCACGATATTAAAAGTTACGTATTATAAGCTGTCGAACATAATAACCCCGAGCAGACTTTTATGGCAAAATTATAGCAAAATTTGCTATCACGCCCGGAGGGCCGAATTTGCTCTCATTTTGCTTGACATAAGGTGGTACACAGCAAAAATGAGAGCACAAATTTTCATACTTGGTTAGCAAAGTGATACCAAATTTTGCTAAAACTGAGACCCCAACTACACCTCGTATTCCGAGAGCTTGGAGAGCATAATGATGCTAATATAAGGCATCAAAAATTTCTAATTAATAGCAAAATTTGAAATTATTATGCTTTCAATTTTTTTTTCGAAAAAATGAGGTGTATTTCCCGAGCAGACTTTTATGGCAAAATTATAGCAAATTTTGCTATCACGCCCTGAGAGCCAGATGAGCTCTCATTTTGGTTGACATAAGGTGGTACACAGCAAAAATGAGAGCACAAATTTCCATACATGATTAGCAAAGTGATGCCTAATTTTGCTAAAACTGAGACCATAACTACAGCTCGATTTCTGAGAGCTTGGAGAGCACAATAATGCCTATGTAAGGCTTCAATAAATATTGAATGAGAGCTTAATTTAAAATCAATATGCTCTCAAAACTTTCAAAATACACAGCAGAAAGAGGTATAATTAAAGCTTCTATAACAGTAAAATTTGGCATTACTTTGCTTTGTACGAAAATTTGGCCTATCATTTTTGTTGCTTACCAGCATATTGTCAAGCAAAATGCAAGCTTATTTAAATTTCAAGGCGTGATAGCAAGAATTAGTCATACGAGCATGAAAGTATGCTCGAAATGCGATGTGCACAGTTAAACAAAGTTTGCTGATTGAAACGGTAAAACAAATAATTTTGTTCTTTTCATACAAAGTGTACATTGCCTTTGGAAAGCTTAAAAATATGCAGGTATTTTATTCATTTGAGGCGCTTGGGATCACTAAATGATAGTTTCGAGAAAACGCGCTTCAAAGTTGCTCGATTTTTCATAAATTTTTCGAGTTCGAGCAGTTTTAATTCAATGGAAATGTAATGATTTTAGGAATTGCACCCCCCTGATCCCGAGGGCCTAAATTGAAAGTGGAATCAACACCTCAAAATCGAAACTAAAAACAAAAACTCGAATGTTTTTGGTTGCACGTAATTTGGAAATTCATCAATAGATGGATATTGGATAGGCTGGTACTGAAATTGTACAATTAATTTATGTAAACACTTTAAGCCATGTCCGTTCCCGAAATAAATTTTCTCAGATACTAATCTAATTGGAGGTGAATAAAAATACCATACCTGTAATGGAGGTTTTCTATGCAACGCTTGAAGAATCCTCGAATTTAGAAACTGGCCGACATTGTACATATAATCCTTCACTGAACGCCTTGCACGTCACGTTAGATACGGAATTGATTTCCACTATACAGGAATTTGTAGCTGGAATTGATTGCGTTGCTTCCGGAATTATCGGTATGGCGATTGACATACACCGTATCCGGTCTCATATGAAGCTGGTGATATTTAACTACGCATTTATTCAGTTTCAGCTGGAGTTTGAACATTCGTGTTAATGACCTGGTAACCACGAAATATTAGTCACGGTGTTGCTGCAGAAATATTGAATGATGCCAGCACGGTAATTAATCAGTGACCAAAGGTCACGATATCAGCCTGAGAAGTCACGGTTATGGTGGCAAAAGTATGCTCAACATAAGACCCATACGATGCTTCTATAAAGGTCCCAATAAAAAAGCCAACGATAAATAACAGAAGAGTTCTTTCTGTTTTGAATGACGGACTGACCGATCGTAAGACAATAATGCGGCAGTTCACAAATTGGGATCGAAGATGGGCTTCGGTTTCTTCGATCGCTTGTCGAAATCGTCGATTGTATAATCTGAAATTGAAAAAAATGAAAATCTGATTTCTAATGAGATTATGAGGAACTTACTTGAAAAAAAACATTCTTCCAGCCGGCCTCTTCCTATGACTGAACGAACCAACGGAACAGCACTACGTGATTGTTCCAACCTCAAAAACAGAACAGGCGTTTTTTTTTCTGAGAAAAACTGTGTGGATCCGATCATGATTTGCGAAGTATTTAAGCTGTGGAAGATGGAGCACTCCGGTCCCAGATGTATATAGATAGATGTCACCAACTTCCGTCAAATTGACGATTTCCGTTAGCGAAAAGCTGGTTCTGGGGCGAAAATTCTTGCACTCAAGGTGCAGAAGCGGATCAAATTTCGTGCACGAAACAAAACAACACTGACAATAAACTTTGTTTACACACGCTCACTTTCTTGTAACCATTTCTGACTTTATTGAATCATGATTGGCATTTCTTCGAAAATTATTGTTGTTCTCAAACCATAATAAATTAAATTGATAAATTTCAGCAATTAGGTGCCTGAATATTTTTCTTGTTACTGTTTTGATCATTTATTCACATTTAAGCAGCGCGATGATCAATTCGCTTAGCCTTCTGTTGACTGATTTAGAATGTGATTACTAAAATATAAAGGAAAATACATATGTGGTGATTACTGAATCAGTACCGCGATGAAGAGAATTGATTCGGAATCAAAAAATAATTAAATTGTGTTCTATGGCTAGGGTTTTTTTAAATTGATATTCATTGCGACCATATTAAATTTTCCTTCTGAACCTCATGCCTTTTCTTCTAGATCGGTTATTTATCGAGCGTTATAAAGTTTTCACAAACGTTTGAATAATCCTCATGAAATCTCATTTTATGCGTTTTCACTGAAAGCTCATAAACGAGTTTTACCACAAAACTTCCAATTTAGTTATTTTTCAAAGATTAATGGTTCAACATGGCCAAGCGTGCAAGCCTATTTCACGCACGTTGACAAATTTCAACTCAGAATTGAGTTCAATCCGGCAATTAAAAAAAAGTTTCACTTTACGATCTTTAACTTGGCTTTAATATGAAATTTTTAAATTAATTGTTTGCCAAGAAGACCTTAAATTGAAAATAATTAAGTTTTCGTCCATTTTAGTTAAATATTCGACAAAATACATTCGATGGAAACCTTTGAAGAGACTCAAACCCAAGAATTTAATTTAAAGATTCGTTTTAACATAGGTATTAGAAACAGCGATTTTGAAAAAGCGTGTAAATGTTTTGTTTGTTTCAGCTAATTTTGTGTCGTTTGAAAACATTAAATCAAACAAAAGTTTTTTTTTCATCAAGAGAAGAAATTTTGAGTGGTGTGATGTCTTCGACAAGTCTAGCGTAACATTTAAAAAGGGCGAAACTGCCAAATGTAAACAAATCGAGTTAACGATCATTCCGGATGCACGCGGTTGCACTTCACCTATTAAACGCGGTTTCATTTCAAAATTACTTAAAACTTTCAAAAAATTGATAAAATTCAATTGGGCGAAACTTCCTGTTGATGCATTTTCGTTGGAACGTGAAGTTACGCCTATTCAAAATGGAGTGAATTTTTCTATTCGTGTAGGGCCAATAGGCGTAACTGAGTTGACCGTGTGTGACAAAACGGCTTAATTAGTTTTTGCGTGTAGGACGAATGGGCGAAACTTCAAAACCAAAACAAAAACGGCCGATCAATTGGGCGAAACTTGCAAGCGTAACTGGAATCGAAAACAATAAAAGGGCGAAACTCGAAAATCTCTGAAATTAAGCGAAAAAAGTTAAAGTTCTTGATAACCATCGAACAATAAGGGAATATAATGCATATTTTTTAATGTTGTTGAACAAAAAGTGGTCGATTTTTTAAATAGGATTTGAATAGGTGTTCCGAATTTTCAAACGCATTTTTCTCGTTTCGAGCAAACTGCTAGTTTCGCCCTTTTGAAATGTTACGCTAGAAGTTATTAATATATATTTTTTAAAAAAAACACCCGCTAATACCCAACTACATAGTTCTGATTTCTGATAACAAGTAAGTATGTAAATTCTGACAAGTCCTTTTGTAAAGGAGATTCCGTGAGTTTTGAATTAGCGAAATTTTTCTCAGTTCTATGATAATTATTGCTACACCCGTACAATCAATTCCTTATTCTAGAAAGAATGGTTTTGTTGTTTTTTCTCAGCATTGTTACAAAATTATTGTTACCTCACCGATGCCTAATTTTGCTATTGTTAAAAGTTTGCACCAAATTATGCAATCAGTTTGCTGTTGCTACTTCATTTTGGTCTCAGATTGCTGTCAAGTGATACCTCAATAATGCCTACTTATGCTATCGGGAAAAGGTCAGCATCAAATTTTGCTATCAGTTTGCTGTCAATACCTAATGTTGGTTTCAGTTTGCTATCGATTTGGGCATCGAAGTCTGCTCGGGTTATGGTTTATATTTTATCCTAATTTTGGCATCACGCTGCTATCCAAGCACGAAATTTTTCTTTCTGTTTTGCTGTGTAGCCCTTTCAGGTAAAATGAGAGCATATTCCACTCCAAGGCGTGATAGCAAATTTTGTTATAATTTTATGTGAAAATATGCTCGGAAAATTTTAAAACCTATTATTTTTTTAAATAACATTAAATTAAAGTTACATTCGTAAAGGCCATTTTCACTATGCACAGTCATTTTAAACTTTGGGTAATGAAAATCGCCTCCATTTATGCAATCACAAGTGGAAGCGATGTTCATAATAAATGGACATGTTCATAGGAAATTTTGCGCCTTTGTTTATACAACGAATGAACAAAAAAACCACTTTTTCATTATTCGTGTGTTACTTTGCCAAATGCATTTCAAATTGATTCTAAAGTAGGTTTAAACAATTAGTAACAAAATTGACCATACCCAGGTGCACTCACACAGATCTTCAAACTTTTCAACAAATCTCGTCAAAGTGAGAAAGTTTATCTAACGGTAATAAAAAGTTTGAAGGAAAAATATCATTGCAGTATAAATTTATGGAAGTGCAAGGTTTGGAAACCTGTGTGAGTGCAGCTGAGTTGAGTTAAACCCCAATAAGTATTCAATATACTTACATTTAGCCAATTGATGTCATTTCGCTCAGAGGACACATATCCACGAGAAAGATTTTACAAAGCTTCATGTAGTTCCGGCAGTAACTTGCAAAGAATGATGATTTCTCCGATTTCACGTCGCTATTTTTCATCGCCGTTCTTGTTTTGGTCTGAATCCGATTCCCTGTTGGATTTAAAGTGATAATCCGGCTGTTCCAATGACGCTGATTGTTGTTGCCTGGATTCAGCAGCATTTTTTGGTTGCATTGATACTGCTGTCGGATGATACACTGCCGGATAAGAAACCGCCGGAGTACTGTCGCCATGGACAAATCTGTGCTTAGCCAATCGCTCCAGGAGAGTTTCTGGAACCATCTGGCATAGAACTCACCACTTTTACTAAAGTTTTCTTTAATATTTCTTCGATTTCCTAATTCCAGCAGTTTTTGTTTGCTTGCTCAAAAATTTGTTGTTTACACTTTTACACGGATGCCAGAGTTTCCTATTTTTGGCTTCTATTAAGCGTTGCCAGTCTTTTTTCTTCTTGAAAATTGTGTTATGGATAGAATGGACAAGCTTTGTGAAATGGAAACTATTCAGCAGGATGTTAGATTTATATTTTAAATGAGTTGAAACCTCGTTACAGCAATCAAATTTAGCAACCATTGTCTAGTTTTGACTTGGCTTTAGGTAATTCATTTTTTTTACAGATCATGCAATGTTTTTCAACTAAATTTATCCCAAGAGATAAAAAAAACTAGTAACTGGTAACTCTAAACATTAAAAATCCATAAATAGGTTACTCTGGCATCCATGCTAAGGGTGCCAGGTGGTTTAGTCGAAAATCAGGACACGATGAAGAAAAAATTAGGATTTTTAAGACACCACAAATTCTGCTTAAATTGAAGGTGAAATATAATAGATGCCTTAATTTATGCACTGATGTGATCAGAAGCTGAGCTAGCATGCAGTTTATATGGAAAAGCACCATTTGAATATCATTCGAACCGAACATTATTATCGGTTGAACTATTTTATAACAGATTTGTACGATATTCTGATAATTTCACTATAAATTCAATAACAGTTTCGATTCTTTTTAAATCATGAGAATTTAGTACCATACATTCAAAAACCATTTTTTCCTTGACCTTGTGCCACAGTTACATATAACTTTAAGGCTACCGTAATTTTCATGAATAAATTTTTATTGTTATTTGTGCTATTATTATTATTTTTCAAAAATCAGGACGGTCTTTCGGAAATCAGGACAAATCCTGATTTATCAGGACACCTGGCACCTCTGATCCGTGCTAACAAAAAATTTTTACAAACATTAAGGGCTGTCCCAACGGTAGATGCAAAATACGGTTTTCGACCACGCTAAAACATTTCGGCTGGCACCGGTGGCGTAAATTGCTGTTTTAGCACAGTTATCGATTTCAAAATTCCCAACAGTTATACGCCTTTGTTCCAAATTCATGCAAATTTGGAACGGGATTTCAAAATATACGACAGACCGATTTAGTTCACGGTGAGAAAATTTTAGCCAACAATGATTTCTTTCACACATGTTTGGGTAACATTGGGTGTGATAATAGTTTCTTTTTAGATATTATTTGAATGTTTTTTTTCGCTTCAACCAGCCTATACGTAACATAAATTGAGAATAGATGTTAATAAAAACCATACCAAGTATAAATAATAGATGTCACATTATTCTCGATTAAATATAATTAAATAAAAAGCTTTTCATTTGGGCTCGACGAATTCATTTTAACAAAACCTTATTCCATTGATTCAAAGCAATTTGATTGAATTAATTGAAGAATTGTTTCAATTGAGCTTTTTTCCTCGTTGTGTAGTCATGTTTGCTTTTAAATTTATGTAATCCTGGTAGAATAGTTGAAATCATTGTTCTGTCAAAAAGAATATTCGTAGAATTAATTTTAAGACAATTAATCGTGAAACTCAAAACTTATGCAATTTTTCTAATAAAATGGGTTTTTTCTTCTCAATTATTGAGTGTCTGCAATGAAAGTGTTTCCGTTTTAAATTTGCTCCTACACCGGTGGGGAGTGGGTGTTTTAGCCGATTCTAAAATTTCAAATTGTGCTTAAACTGGTATACTTAAAACCAATATTTACGCCTGAACCGTTGGGAGGGCCCTAACTGGCTGGATGAATACCAACACGCTAGAAACTATTAAACCATTTACGATTCAAAAATAACCATTTTTTACCTTTTCCCGAGAAATGTCATTTTATGAGTTCTCCTTGAGAAGTCATAAAATGACTTCTAGGGGAGAAGTTCGAATATGGTTATTTTTCAATCGTAAATTGTAGCATCCTAGAAGTAAGAGAATGGTTATTTTTTAACCGAAATATAAAGAGCAATATTGCGGGATTGAAGGTTTTCATAGACTTATCGACAAAATTAAGCAAAAGCACGGTTTACAAATATGTATGTTGTTTATTTTATTCCTTGTATTTCTGTGCTTACTATTTGCCATAGAAATGATGGCGAAAGATGATAATATTATTTGAAAAAAGATATGGACGGAAGCACGAAATAAGGACTGGTGCCTAGCGCTAGGCAAACACCAACAGCAGCCGTAACACCCGGTAACATTTGAAGCAGCAAAATTGATTCCCCCACGATTACCACCGGATTCAAATGAGAAAACTAATCTAATGTCGGTTCCGAACAACGCTTGAAGTGGTGATCCCATATGCCTCGGTGACATTTTGTTGATCCGTATAGCTTCCACAACACCAGTGCTGTTCCTTCACGGAGGTTTGAATGATTCCTTTATGATCGGCGGATGATGTATTTCATGCGGTCCAGTCAGTTCCAGCTCCTCCCGGATGGTGAAAAAACTGGTCGTTAGAATAATTCGCATTTCGCAACGATTGATAGAAAACCTAAAACAAGAATGCTTCATTCAGTAACCAACCTTATTTATCCTTTGAAGTCTATATTAAAAATTATTCGAAGGAAAATAAAAACTTACCGGGGAATTGTGCGTAGTCCGCTTCCAGATAGTGCGAGGACTATATATGCCTTTTCAGCTTACGTTTGTTGTGGCTGATTACGATGAACCGGTAGCAAGCGGATCAATTTAAAGCGGAGCCTTCTAATCCGTTTCCTGAAATATTTTTTAGGTTGGAATTTTTATTCGAAGATAATTTATATTAAATTGTTTACTTTTCATCATTGTCAATAGATTTGATGTTCCAGAATTACAAAGGACCGATTGAAATGAGAACTCGATTCAGTTACGCGGTATTATGAATTAAAAAAAACGCGTTCGTCTGCACATCGATTGTTTTCAAAATGGCTACGATGAAAAAAAAAACCTTTTATGGTTAATGCCCTAGAACTACAAAAATGGTTTAAATTTATGAAGCAAAAATTCTTAAAAAATAACCATATTGGCAGTTTTCGGGCCAAAGCCTTAAAATGGTTATTTTTGAACCAAAAATGGTTAAACAAAAACGAGCGTGAATGAGATACACTTTCGCCATTCCACCACATTGGATGAATACGGCAAGATGGGCTGGCAATTGTCATTGACTTTAGCCTTTACCACCAGGTTGACTGAAACAAACAAAAAAAAACTGCGGATGAATAATCGGATCAGTTTCGGAAAGTTCAGTAAAATTTTATTCTTAGAATGCTATCGAAACAATATCAAAGCGATTGTCTAAATCTGCAATTGTACGTGACGACGGTACCCCGGAGCAGTATCAAACCAGCCAATAAATGTTGCTTCACCCAGGTAACAAGACCGCCTCAGAACATAAGGATTTTAGATCTCAATGCAACAGGGAATCGGATTCAAGACAAAAACGACGAAGGAGAAGAGTGGCGTGAAGCGTATTATCATTGCTGAGAATAACGGCGAGATATGTGATCAGGTACCGATTTGCTTACTTTCAATTCAATATTCAACTTATTGTGTTAATATCACTGTAAGAGTCTCATATTCCTGTTAGAATTCCTGTTAGAGTTCCTGTTAGAGACCATGTATTCAAATAATACTTAATAGAAGAATACGAATAGGTAGTTTAAGAAGAATCAAAATCGGCACAAGTTTAATATTCGAATCATGGAGTAGTTTTCTGTTTAGAGTTATATTTGAAAAATGACAGGCCTCAACCTTCGCAGCCAAAAGGGGTAAAAAATAAAAGATAATTTAGAGAAAACGCGCTTTGAAGTATGTGTCCTCTGGGTTGTCCTATTTAAAAAACCTAATTTCGCTCAGTATCGATTTTATTTTTGGACTCTTAGTTCAAAACTCGTCAATTTTGCTCTCTTTCTCCTTTTGGATTTAAAGGCCGAATCGATTTCTAGACCAAACTCTGCTTGCAGCTTGCTGTTGCTACCTTATTTGGTCTCAGCTTGCTGTCGAATCAAAATTATTCAAACCTTAATGATACCTTTTTTTGCTATCAAGCTAAAGTCAAAAGCAAATGATGCTATCAGTTTGCTGTTGACACCTCGTTTTGGTCTCAAATTGCTTTCAATTTTGGTATCAAAGTCTGCTCGGGACTGGCTCAGATTTTTTAATTTTTGGAAATCTTTTTTTTTAAACTTGGTTTTTGTCTTAGAAAATTTCAAACTTGTAGAATTTCACACCTTGAATACAAATTTGGAATTCAGATTAATTAAAAAAAAAACAGAAATTTTATCCAGGAAGCGTATTTTAGTTTCATATAAAAAAAAAGAAATACAGTCCTCACAGCAGGGATGAAAAAATACCCAAGAGTGTGGCCAGCTCAAATCGGAAGCAGTTCACAGGTAGCCATCTACTCCAATCACGCACCTGGGGCAAACATTAATTGAGAGCAAATCATATTAAGCCCACGAAATCGGAATGGGGCATTTCCCCGCAACGATTTTCTTCGGGGGGAGCCCATTTTTTGGCGGTATCAGAATTTTTTCTGCTACTTCGTATTTCACCTGCCCCGAGGAGCTCAACTTGTCTGCGCGCTGATCTGCTTTTGTTTCGCTAAATTTTTCCTAATAATTATCTCCATACCGAGGTGAGAGAAAATGGCGAGAAAAAAAACACACAACGCAGCGCGCCTCAATTGATTGGCCCAAGCAAGTGGGGGCTTAAAGGTAATGAAAAAAACGAAAAGATGTACCAAAAAACAGCAAAATATGGGTCAAAAATAGAAATTATAGTGTGTATCTGAGAAGATTGCGCCGGGCTTTTTTTTAGGTTTTAGTTGTTTTTTTTTTGGTTTCGGGTACCGCGAAATTCGGTCAAAAAAGCGCGCACATTCAAAGAGCCACGCAGCATGAACCGTATGATGATGATCGGTGAAATGGCTGATAATACGTCTTTGATGATGAGTTTTGAAGGCTTCAGCTCAAGTGTTTTTAATCGAAATTTGAAGACGCAGATGAGGTTAAATGTTGCGAGAAGAGGCGCAAGTGAAGTGCACTGAGCGCTTTAGCCTCATTTGTTTTTGGCAAGTTTTGTTTTCCTTCTCTGGAAGCATGAATAAATTTCAATCAACCTTTTTTTTCCTTTCTTAATCCACACTGTCGAAAAGTCGAAAGCGTGGAGTATTTTCCGAGTTACTAACCCGTTAAGATTGAATACATTGATTAGATTGATTGACCTGTCGGGGAATTATTAATGATAATTGAAGAACCCATTAAAACATATACTAAGGTATGCACTCGCCTTTTGGAACATCCTTCGGCTAACATTCCTGCACAAATTCTCTCTTAACCATGAAAAAAATTAACATTATGCGATAATCCATCATGGCTTGAAAGATCGATCACTGAAGTAACGGAACAAAGTTATCATAAATCAAAAGCATGGAACAAATTTTGCATGCAGGTGAAAATTGAACATGTTTTCGCAATTTATGAAAAATAAATTGAGTTGAAAAATAATAAATCCAATTGAGGTTCCGGAAGGTTTTTTTCAGCATTCCAAATTAGGTAGATTTTGGTTACAGATTGATATTTTTGGATTCAGATTCTGATTGAGATTTATAGATTAGAATCAAATTTCAGTTTCAGATATAAATTTTCAGATTGCAGATCCCAGAACCAGACCTAGATTTCAGATTTAAATTCAGAAATCAGATAGAGATTGAAGTTTTATATTAAAATTTACATCGAACATCTAAAATATTTTTATGATTTATTTTATATCTCTATTTATCTTCTAAAGATTCAAAAACACATTTAATTTAACTGAACGGATTAAAAAAAAAATGAAGTTCCGGCTATTTTTTCACAAAAACCGAAATAACTCGCGGTCTATGAGAAACCTGATTCTAGATTTTAAGAAACGACTGAGTCGATTTGTGGTCATTTTTGAATTTCTCAAATCCTGGGGTCCAAAAATTCTTCGTCGTGATCCAAAAATCATCCATGATTTTTTGTGGAATTTTTTAGTAACGTTTACATGAGTAAATTTGAACATTTACGTTTGTATGGGAAAATTGAATATTTTGTACTGAAAAATCAACATAATCTTTGTTTCTTCTGTAGAACCGAGCCAGCTGAAGGTTTTTGTGCCAATTTATAAAATTCCTAAAGGAAATTTTATACTAAACAACTTTGTCGGAGACGATTATTTCGTATATTATTAGGCAAAAAAGTTATTAGGGGCCGTTCACATACCACGTGGACAACTTAGGGGGAGGGGGGGTATATGGAAATGTCCACGCCTGTCCACGGAGAGGGGGGGTAGGGGTTTTGGTCATGTCCACGTGGACATACTTACTGTTTGAATCTTAAAATTACAAAGCTTTCCAGTTTAAGTTTGAACAATTAAAAACCACTTGAAAGCAAGTAATAAATATGATAATTAAGAAATTTAAAAATTTTAAAATTATTTTAAATATATATTTTTTAAATCAGCCATTCCAATAA